>NC_143514.1:42100443-42282943 GCF_031878675.1 Megascapheus bottae | reverse complement strand
GAAGGAAGTCAGGTCACTGGAATGTGACTTTAAGTGAAACATTGAGACACTGGTCCATCTTCCCTCTCTTATACTTCTGGACTACTCTGAAGTGAGCAGCCTTCTTTGCCATATGCTTCTGCCTTGATTGTATGGTGCCTTGTCATACGTCCAAAAACACTGAGTCTAGTCAGCCATTGCTAGAACCTCTGAAAGAGGCAAACAAATGTTTTGTTTTTGTTTTTTGTTTGCCAGTTCTGGGCTTGAGCTCAGGGCCTGAGCACTGTCCTTGGACTTTCTCAAGGCTGGAGCTCTACCACTTGAGCCTCAGCACCATTTCCGGCTTTTTTCTATGTATGTGGTACTGAGGAATCAAACGCAGGTCTTCGAGGTCTTCGTGCATGCTAGGCAACCACTCTACCCCTAGTCCAAACTCCCAGCCTGTTTTTGTTTTTTTAACTTGATTACCTCAAGTATTTTGTTGCCATGACAGAACTCTGATTAGCATACTAATCATATTGGATTAGGAACCAATGATATGACCTCATTTAGATTTAATTGCTTCTTTTAAATTTCTGTCTTTAAGTTTAGCCATATCTAATGTAGGGACTTCAAAAAGGAATTTGGGGAGATAATAATTTGGCCTCAAAGTAAGTGTATACAATTTGTATTATACAATTTATACATCTAGATAGTAACCAGAGGTTGCTGGTTTGTGAAAGATGTGGTGGAAAGACAAGAAAGTAAGAGGGCTTAACTCTGATTTCCTGGTTAGTGACAGTGGTTGGGCTCTTCTCTATTTTCCTTTCATTCCTAAATTTCTGTGGTAGATTAGAGATGTCTGCGGACTTCTTTCCCCCTCTGTCCAGAGGCAGCAGGCACTGTGGTTGGTGGCCCCACCTTTTCTGGAGAGAAGCCTCAAGACTGAAGGGTCACTACAGAAACAGCAACAAGCCTGTGGCTGGCGAAGTGCTTGGTTCTGCGTTCTAGCTGCAAGGGTGATGAGGTTCCTGGGTGAATGAGAGCTCAGAGTCCGATGCCACATATTTCCTGCATGATTTCCCAAACCAGGGTCTGCAAATTCTGAGAACACTGAAGAGGGCATGAATCGCTCAGGTTTGCCATATTAGGTCTGATATGGAACTCCCGGCTCTGTTTGATCCCCTTTCCCACACTGCCTGCAAATTTGGAGGACAGCCCGATGCCAGGTGTGGCTGTGTAACTGTGGAGACATGGGAACCTGCTTGGCTACCCCTGCACATTCCTCCCCTCTCCCCCCACCCCAAAGTTCTTTGTGGCCAGCACTGGCTGCCTTCATGGTTTTACCCAGAAGGTAAGCATGTAAAAGCAATCCTGAAGAGGACAATTAAGCCCTCTCTCATTCCACCTATTATAGCACCAACCTGAATACTGAAGACTCCAGCTAGCTTTCTTCTATCTGGTATCCTGAGCTTCCAGGTGAATGTTTGAATACTGAGCTGGGCAATTCAATGATGAAAAACTATCCAATTCTGGGACAATATTTCAGTTAATAACTGAACAGGGACAATATTTCAGTTAATAACTTGGTCTCAAATGTGCAAATCTCAATACAGAAAAATAAGAACTAGGAAACAATAACGTGACATGAATTTTCCAAAAGTAGCAATCTCATAATAACAGATTTTGATTATATTAAAATGGATGAAATCGCAAAGAATTTGATAGAATGAGTGTAAGAATGATCAATGAAATTAGAGAACACATGAATAAATGTCTGAAATAAATTTCAAGAGAACACAAACAGCTAAATGAAACAAAAAAGATAATGAAAGATGTATATGAGAAATTCAATGAAGATATAGAAATCCTAAAAAAATCAAAATGAAATTTTGGAAATAAAAAGCTCAAAAAATCAAATTTAAAAACTCAGTTATAAGCCATCAGTAAGCTGAATGGAAAAGATGACATACCAATAACGTTGGGCTAAGAAAGAAATTAGAAAAATGAACCCACTTATAATAACTGCAAAAAACCTCTAGGAATGAGTCTAACTAGAGACATAGAAGACCTCAAAACTGAAGACTATGAAACACTGATGAAAGAAATGGAAGACACTAGCACTAGAAGATAAAAAGACTGCCCATGTGCATATATTGGTGCAAGTAATATTGCAAAAATGGCCATGATACTAAAAACAATTTGTAGATTCAATGCAATTGACATCCAAATTTCCATCACAGAAACAGAAAAATCAGTCCTAAGTCTATATGAAATATCCCAAATAGCTGATATAATCTTGAGCAAAAAGAGAATGCTGTAAGTATCACAATATCTAACTTCAAATTATACTATAGAGGTATAGTAACAAAGGCAGATCAGTAGACCAATGAAACAGAGTAAGACTCAGAAATAAGCTCACACAGTTTCAGCCATCTGACTGCCCTTCCTTCCTTCCTCCCTCCCTCCCTCCCTCCCTCCCTTCCTTCCTTCCTCCCTCCCTCCCTCCCTTCCTTTCTTTCTTCTTCCCTCCCTCCTTACCTTCCTTTCCTTTCCTTCCCTTTCCCTTTCCCTTTCCCTTTCCCTTTCCTTGGAGCTAGGTACTGAATCCATGGCTTTGTGCGTGCTAGGCAGACAATCTATCACTGTGCTTTATCACTAGACCATGCTACCTATTTTCTACATAGGTGTTCAAAACATATATTGGAGAAAAGATATCCTTTTCTATAAGAGATGTCTGAAAAACTGGAAACCCACGTATAGTATGCTAAAACTGCATCTCTATCTCTCACCCTCAGCAAAAGTCAATTAAATAATAGATGAAAGACCTTCATAACATATATATAAAACTTTGAAACTATTACAAGAAAGAAGTAGGGAAAATATTTGAAAAACATTTGAAGATATAGTCATAGTTTATAGTCATGACTTTCTGAGTAGGATTCTAATAGCTCTGGAAGTGAGAGCAAAAATTGACAAATGAGTTTGCACCAAATCAAAAAGGCTGAAAATAATTGTCAGTACTGAAAATAATTGTCAGGTGCTATAATAAATCTTGATGGTAAAGCTGTTGACTAGCAAATGCAATGCCCTCTGTTTGGTCCCCAGTACTAAAAAGAGAAGAATGACTAGAATGTAGAGACAACCTACAGAAAATGGACAATATTTTTTTTGTTGGGGCTGCTGAGAGCTGGAGTTTCAATTCATGCTATCACATTTGTAAGGCTGGCATTCCAGCCTTTGCCTTTTCTTTTTTCTTTCTTTCTTTTTTTCTTTCTTTCTTTTTCTTTTTCTTTTTTGCTTTACTGTTCTTTTGAAATAGGATCTGTTATGAACTACAATCTAACTATTTTATGCTTCCTCTAGTAGCTGGAATGATACCATGCCCCAATTTTTCTGTTGATACAAATTTCATGGACTTTTTTGCCCAGAGCGTCCCTGGATTGCTATCTTTCTAAATTAAGCTGGTATGCTAGGTTCATACCACCTCATCCAGCAAAATGTTGAGAGAGTAGGAGTATCATTTTTTTTTTTTTTGCCAGTCCTGGGCCTTGAACTCTTGGCCTGAGCACTGTCCTTGGGCTTTTTCCTCATGGCTAGCAGTCTGTTCCTTGAGCCACAGCACAACTTCTGTTTTTTTCTATGTATGTGGTACTGAGGAATCGAACTTAGGTCTTCGTGCGTGCTAGGCAAGCACTGTACCACTAAGCCAAACTCCTGGCTACAAGGAGTATCTTAAGAACTTTTCTGCCCAGACTATCCTTGAACTCTGCTCCTCCCTCTCTTATTTTCCAGCTCCTTATCCAGCAAAGGATTAATGTCTACAATATAATTCATATATATATACACAAAAATTTAAACACACAAAGAACAAATAATCCAGTTAATAAGTGGTGAAATAAAATGAAAAATAATTTTAAAAAAAGAACAAATGGCAATCAAAATGATAATAAGATTATATCCCATTCCTGACAGAATGACTATAATCAAGAAAACAAATAGAAACACATGCTGGCAGTGTGTGTGTGTGTGTGTGTGTGTGTGTGTGTGTAGAAAAGAGGAGGATTATTAAGAATTCAGGCACTATGAAAATCACAATGGAGGGTCCTCAGAAAACTTATAGAACTACCATATGATCTTGCCATACTACTTTTGTGCATATATCTGAATAAATGTAAATTAGAGCCCAACAGTTACTTGCAAACCTGTGTTTATTTTAGAACAAGTCACAATAGCGAAGGTGTGGAATCAGCTATCTATATCAAATGTGTGTGGTGGCTCATGCTTGAAAGTCTAGCTATTCAAGAGGCAGAGATTAGGAGAATCATGGTTTTAGGCCAGTTTGGGCAAAGAGTTTAGAATATACTTAACTCAAATAATAAAACGAGCAGGGAGTGACGATGCACAACAGCCATCCCATATATTGAGGAAACATAAATAGGTGTTTTATGGTCAAGACCTGGCCAAGCATACATATGAGACTATTTTAAAAAGAAAGTAAAAAGAGATTGAAGGTGTGGGTGGAGGTGGACAGAGGAGGTAGGGGCTCAAGTTGTAGAATGCCTGCCTAACAAATGCAAGACCCTGAGTTCTGTCCAAAAGGAAGAAGGTGTCTATATGTAAAGTGGAATAATATTCGGAGGTAGAAAACAAACTATGTTATTTTCGAGAAATTGGATGAAACTGGAGCTGTTGTTAAGCAAAATAAGCCAAACTTACAAAGATAAACAACACATATTTTTCTTATATGTGGAGTCTAGACATAAAAAGATGACATAAATGCAAGAAGGGGACTATGGAGAGGATAAGCCGGTGAAAGGAGATAGTGGTTGAAAAGGATCAAAATACGTTATATACATGTATGTAAACAGAATAAGGAAACTAAAATTATTATTATTATTATTATTATTTTTAAGATAGACCTCCAGCAGCGCGTGCCAGACCCGCGGAAATGTCTCTTGCTTCAACAGTGTTTGGACAGAACAGACCCGGGACTCCTCTCTCCCACCAGCGACTACCTTCGGATCTCCTCTCCATTTATCACCTCCGACCCTTATCTTCTCCTGCTTCCAGGACCAACCAACGCCTGTGTGTGTGTGTGTGTGTGTGTGTGTGTGTGTGTGTGTGTGTGTGGTCAGCTCTCCACCGACGACTGGCCATGACCTCCCAGATTCGTCAGAATTACTCCACCCAGGTGGAGGCTGCTGTCAACCGCCTGTCAACTTGCATTCGCGGGCCTCCTACACCTTCCTCTCTCTGGGTTACTATTTCGATGGCGACGACGTGGCTCTGGATGGCGTGGGCCACTTCTTCCGTGAGTGGGTGGAGGAGAAGCGTCTCCTGAAGATGCAGAATCCGCGTGGCAGCCGCGCGCGGTTCCAGGATGTGTAGAAACCTCTTCAGGATGAGTGGGGTAAAACCTTGGAAGCCATGGAAGCCGCCCTGGCCTTGGAGAAGAACCTGAACCAAGCCATTTTGGACCTTCCTGCCTTGGGTTCTGCCCGCACGGATCCCGATCGCTAAGACTTCCTGGAGAGCCACTTCCTGGATGAAGTGAACCTTATCAAGAAGATGGGCGGCCATCTAATTAACCTCCGCAGGCTGGCCGCTCCTCATGCTGGGCTGAACGTCTCACCCTCAAGCACGTCTAGAAGATCCCAGAGTCCAGCAGCCTTTGAGGGCCATCTCTGCATCGTCTGACATCAGGGTTTTCACCTGAGGCTCTCCCTCTAGCCACTGAGCAACTTCCTAACTAACCACCCTGTAGCCCTTTCCAAGCCATGGACCAAATAAATAAAGCTTTTTTGCAGAAAATAAAGAAAAAAAGGTAGGGGCTGGGGGTTTGGCCTAGTGGTAAAGTGCTTGTCAGGAAGCATGAATGAAAACCCGGGTTTGATTCCTCGGTACCACATACATAGAAAGAGCCAGAGGTGGTGCGTTGGCTCAAATGGTAGAGCTCTAGCTTTCAGAAGAAAGCCCAAGTGTACAGGCCTGAGTTCATGTCCCAGGACTAGCAAAAAGAAAAAAAAAGATAAAAAGTAACATTCTCTATAATCTCTCTTGTTTCTTCACCAACTTTCTAAACTAGAGAAAACATTTAATATTATTTTTTTGTGTGTGTCAGTCATAGGACTTGAACTCAGGGTCTGGGCACTGTACTTGAGCTTTCTCAAGGATAAAGCTCTACCACTTGAGCCTCAGCATCACTTCTGGCTTTTTTCTATGTATGTCCTATGGAGGGATAGAACCTGGGTCTTCGTGCATGCTAGGCAAGCACTCTACCACTAGGCCAAACTTCTGGCCCCTGGTTTTTATCCTTTTATCCGAGAAAGTATCTTTCTAAATTGGTCAGAGACGTGGCCATTTTTCCAGGCTGATGATAGTTCTTTGTGTGCATGCACATGTCTGCCTGAACTAGGGGTTGAACTCAGGGCCTGGGAGCTGTCTTTTAGCTTTTTCTCCCAAGGCTGGCTTCCACTTGGATCACAGCTCCATTTCCCAGGTTGACAGTCTTGCAAATAATAACAAAATTTTAGATCTGGTAATTCACCTAGCCCTGCTGATTACTGCAAGACAAAGACACAGAGGCCTTGCTGATACTTACCAATTAGGGGGTTTGGTTTGTAAAGAATGGCAAGATTCTGAAGGAGAATGGGAATAAGTATTCTCTGAAGGAAGGGGAATGCAACTATTTTTTGGCAAATGTGGAAATAGGCCATTTAAGCTATCTTGAAGGGGCACACCTAACAAACTGCTAGTAGGGGGAAACGTTTTTCAGTTTTGAGACAGGATCTTGCTATGCAGCCCTCTAATCCTCCAGCCTCCTGAAAGTCAGCCTCCCTCTCCCCCCTATGTCCCCCCCTCCCAGTTATTGCGCCTCCACGCGGAGCCAGAGCTATTCTTAGGCACAACGCGCGTTTCTCACACGCAGTGAGTTTCCAGAAGACTGACTATGTACCAGATTGACTGTGCAACACTCTTTATTGCAGGCATAGGCCTGGGAGAAACTGAGGTAGGCTGGCTTTGTGGCTCCTGGACCTCCCAGGTCCACAGGAAGATCTGCTGCCTGTGATGGGGACCAGCCAAGAGTGTTCATTCTGCAAAGCGGGCCAGGGCCCACCCCTGACAGGAATCTGTGAGTTAAGCAGCGGCTCTGGCCTTGGCTGCCATCCCGGGAAAGAAGAGCGAGGGGCTTTCCGCTTGCCCCGGGTGTAACCCGGGCGGTGGCACCTCTCCGGCTCCTGAGCCCCGCCTTCTAAGCCTTTGCCTCCTCGAGGCCCCGCCTCCCTCGAGGCCCCGCCTCCCTCGAGGCCCCGCCTCCCTCGAGGCCCCGCCCACCACGTCCAGCGGGCTCGCACACTCGCCCGCGCTCGCGCGCGTGCGCGAGCTCCAGGCTCAGTGTTGGGGTCGACTGCGCAGGCGCATTCCCATGACAAGCTGTGGGCGCGAATTCCTGCAGCTGGCAGCCTGTGGCGGGTGAGTCTCGCTTCCCGACACGTAGACTCCGGGCCTGGGTGGGGAGGGGAAGGGGCTCGCGACGCGCCACGGACCGGCGCGGAGCTAGGGACTGGACTCCCAGTCTCGCTCCGCCCCTGGGGACGCGCCGCGAGGCCTGGGTCTGTGGTGGGGCGCTCCTGGCCCCCTCGGTCCCGAGCGGCGGCCTCTGGGAATGCTGGGGTGGGTCCTGTGCGCCTCCCGGGGTGGCCTCGCGGGCCTCGGGGAGGGGGCACCTTCCAGACCCCAGGGGCCCGCTGGCCTGGGGACTCCCACGGCTCCTCTCCCTTCCTTCCGCGCCGGCGCCCGTCGGTCCTGCGGGGCCACTGGGCAGCGGGCGCCTAGGTTAGAAAGATACCCGGCTGCTTCACGGGTGGGAAAGTTGTGAAGAGAGTGATTAAGAGTCACACTGGGCATCTTTAATCACACAGGACTCAGTAACATTAGTATTGCCCCTCCGTCTTCTGTCTGTCGGTCTGTCGCTCGCTCACTAGATCACACGAGGCTTCTCCATTCAGCAGATTGGGTTCCTGCTTCTTTGCCAACACACTTGTAAGTACTAGGAACTAAACAAAAGGAGCATCTCTAATCACATAGGCTTTTCATTTTAGCTGTTGAGTAAACGTTATTTTCCGTTAATTATTTATTTTGCCATCCTTTAGTTGGTTTGTATACATGATAATAGAAAAATGAAACCTGCTGAGATAACTTTGGGAGGTGTAAGGGAGTGAGTTTGAGCATGGTGCTTTGTTCTGTGTATGGAACTGTCACAAGGAATAGCCCCCACCCATATATATGCTAAAAAGTAATCCTTTCTTAAAGAAGAAAAACAACTCTCATGAGGTACAGGAAGACTACTTGTGTGGGGGGAACTAGTTAGTGAAAAGAGACAAGAGATGGTGGTGGCATAAGAAAAATGCTGTACAGGTGTGACAATGTCATTGAGAACTATTGTAATATTGGAAATCATGTATACATTTTTATTAAACTAAAGCATTTTAACACAAACTATTCAATTTTTTTTTTTTTTTTTTTTGCCATTCCTAGGCCTTGAACCCTTGGCCTGAGCACTGTCCTTGGGCTTTCTCAAGGCTAAAGCTCTACCACTTGAGCCACAGCACCATTTCCGTTTTTTTTTTTTCTTTGTATGTGGTACTGAGGAATCCAACTCTGGTCTTTATGCATGCTAGGCAAGCATTCTACCACTAGCCCAATCTCCCAGCTCCAAACAATATTTTTAATAAGGTGTAAATTGTTAACTTATCACAAAGTAAGGCTTTCCCCCCCCCTTTTTTATTTTTTTGCCAGTCCTGGGCTTGAGCTCAGGGCCTGAGCACTGTCTGTGGACTTTTCTCAAGACTACTTGAGCCTCAGCATCATTTCCAGCTTTTTTCTATATGTATGGTACTGAGGAATTGAACCAGGGTCCTTGTGCATGCTAGGCAAGCTCTCTACCACTAGGCCAAACTCTTTTTAACCAGTACTGGAATCTGGCTGAAGCTTTCTAGGCAGAAGCCCTATAGCTTGGTCATACCTCTGGTCCAACACATCTTTTAACTACCTGGAACTCCTCCCAATCACTGTCCCTTCTTCCACTTTGTAGGTAATCTGTCTGTCAACCACTTCCCTCCCTCCCCTCCCTCCCTCCCTCCCTCCCTCCCTCCCTCCCTCCCTCCCTCCCTCCCTTCCTCCCTCCCTTCTTTCTTTCTTTCCCAGTCCTAAGGCTTGAACTCAGGGCCTGAGCACTGTCCTTAGACACTTCGTCTAGCTTCCTGCCACTTGAGCCACAGCACCATTTCCAACTTTTTCCTATATGTATGGTACAGAGGAATCAAACTCAGGCTTTATGCATGCTAGGTGAGCAGTCTACCACTAGGTTACGCTCTCGGCCCTTCTGCTTCTTTATGAGCAGATGAAATGGTATTGGTGTTTAATTTTTTTTTTTTGGCCAGTCGTAGGGCTTGAACTCAGGGCCTGAGCACTGTCCTTGGACACTTTTCGCTCAAGGCTAGTGCTCTTCCACTTGAGCCACAGCTCCACTTCCAGCTTTTTCTGTGTATGTGGTACTGAGGAATTGAACCCAGGGCTTTGTGCTTGTGAGGCAAGCATTCTGTGAGGCTATGCTCCTGGCCCCCTAGTTTGTTTTTGTGTGAGAATGTTCTTTGTTGTTTGAAAATATAGTTTCTAATGATGAAGAGAATTATGAAGATCAAGAAGGTAACCTTATGAACAATAAGTGATAGTTGATTAAGTGTGGCGATGATATAGCATCATGAGATATAGCATAAATGACAAAAGATTAATTAGCCAGTGAGCTAAGAGCTGGTCAAGCAGAGTGACAGAAGCACAAAGTTGTTGAGCTTGAGTGAACTTGTTAGGTTCTAGCAAGAAAGGAAGTTGTAGAGGCTGGCAAAGGCCAGGTCATAGATCTGCCTATGTGTGGGGTACTTAGATTTCATTTAAGTGTGGAAGATGTAAGGAAGAAATGATGTTGATGTCCCTCACCTCCCTAGCATGAAATCCACTTGTGTAAGACCTGAAGGCCTGTCCATTTTACTTCTCAGAAACACTGCAGTCTGGCTCATCCTGTAATCCTAGCTACTCTGGAGGATGAGATGTGAGGATTGTGGTTCAAAGATTGCCAGGGCAGGAAACTGTGAGACTCTTATTTCTAATGAACTACCAAAAAGGGCAGAAGTCGAGCTGTGGCTCAGGTGCTAGAGCACCAGCCATCCTCTCCTTAACACCCCCCCCCCCCCAAAAAAAAGGAATAGCCAGCAAAGGTGACAAAAGTTTTAGTAGAAATGCAGATAAAATTTGTTTTCAAAAATTAGACTTCAAGGACACTTTAGAAATAAGCCATTTGTTCTAACTCTTTAAAAAGTACTCCTGAAGCTTTAAAGAGGAACTTCCCCCCTCATTTCATTTTTGCATGGTTCTAATTATTAGAAAACTTGCTTTAATATTTGTTTATATTTTGATGCTGGAATTGAACCCAGTAACTACCAACCATATGCTCCACTACCAGTGACAAACCAGCCAAGCTTTTAATATTTAATAAAAATGTCTGTAATATTGAGCTTCACACAGAACTGATAATTAGTAATTATTGCCTCCTATTCGGTAATCATGCTGTTAATCTCCCCTCCCCCCAGCGCATATAGTAGGACTTTGCACTTATTTGAAGTTATCTCTGGAGTTAGATTTAGTCCAACCATAAGTGCTGTTCAAATCTGTTTGGATTTGATTCTTTTCTCTGCTATCCCATCATAATGCTCTTGTGAAACCTGATCTATATGATCTCTGGAACTATGTATGTATAGGTAACCTGATTGTATTTGTAATTATCATTGTTTGTTTATTTTTATTTTTTTGTTACTGGGGATTGAACCCAGGGCCTCACACATAATAGGTAAGCTCTTTTACTACTAAACTACATTCAAGCCGCCTACCTTAGCCTCTTAGTAACAGGGTACAGGTCTACACTATCCCCTGTAGTGATTTGAATTTCCCAGTGGAATATTAGCTCAATGATACTTTTTAAATTTAGGAATATTTAAATTTTGAATTTTAAACATGTCTTAGAAAGAAATACAGGATATTATTAAAAAGCAATTCTAGCAATGGACTAAGAAAGGATTTGAATAGCTTACAGTGGCTGTAACCAGTGTCAAATCCAGAATTCAGAGAGTGATTTAACATTTTTCTCTTACGTTGCTTCATAGAGGTACAGTGAAATGACCAAAGGAGAATGCTGTCATTAGGAGGAAAGAGAAAGAGAATACCGCCCACCATTCTTTGGTTGGACTGGGGCTTGAATTGAGGGGTTTGCATTGCTAAACACAAAGATAAAATTCCTCTTTTTTCCTGCATCAAAAAAAATCACCCTTTGTCTACCCTTGTGGTCTTCTTTTCTTAGAAATACTTTTTTTTTTTTTGCCAGTCCTGGGCTTGAGCTCAGGGCCTGAGCACTGTCCTTGGACTTTCTCAAGGCTAGAGATCTGTCACTTGAGCCTCAGCACCACTTCTGGCTTTTTTCTATGTATGTGGTACCGAGGAATCGAACCTGGGTCTTCATGCATGCTAGGCAAGCACTTTAACCACTAGGCCAAACTCCCAGCCCTCTTAGAAATACTTTCTTATGGAAACAAACCTTTATTATATTTCAGCTCACATTTTGCAGGTAGAGCTGCCCTTTGAGGTGGATTTCCCAATTAGAAAAATAGGGAATAAGGCATCAAACAAATCTCCTTTCCTTCAGTGTATCCCCACTTCTCCCCCTCCTTCTACATCTTTCTACTGGCTATAGAGACTTCATTGTTAAGGTACTACGCATACCTAATCCTTGACATCTTTTTCCATCCTAGGCTTCTTCACAGACACAGTTTTTGACTGCTTGGAAGCAAAACATCATTTAAGGCCCTCCAAACCCATAATTCCGAAGAAGTGATGACATTTGGCTAATCAAGGGAATAAGTGACTGACTGTGATAAAAATACTCTGCTCCTGGTCCTGTTTTCTTCTGTGAATTTGAAGAACTATGGAGAAGTGGTACTGGATGACAGTAGTAATTTTAATGGGACTGACAGTGCGGTGGGCTGTTTCCCTTAATTCTTACTCAGGTAGTACATTCTTTTAAAACTGTTATAAAAGATAGGTAAATATTTCATTTGAGTAGGGTTCCCCTCTTCAGTGCTGAAGTTGGGACCCACGTCCCCATGATTCTGATAACGTACTGGACCATTGATCCATACCCCCAGTTCCTGAATAAGGTTTTGATGTTTTGGTAACGGTTTACAATTTTCAGATTGAAACAGGAAAGTTCGAGGCTTTATTGGTGTGGTCAAGTAAATAACATTTAAAGATTTGATGTAGTTCAAGCAAGGGTGAGGCCTGGTAGCACAAAAAAACAAAAACAGAACGTTTAAATATGTAATTCTAAAGCAAATGTGTCAGAACTAAATGCACTTTGTGTTATGAGAAAACAAAAATGTATACTTATAGCAAATATGGCAAATTATGAAACAATTATGTCTTATACGTTGAAGAAACAGGAATGGAATCCTAGTTTGTTGTTGTTTATGGTCAAGAAAGTATATTGCTAAATTGAGAAGAGGAGACCAATGGAGAGAAGTGAAACTGGGACTGCGGAAGGAAGAGTTGCTGGAGACTGGAGATGCAGTCAGGTTTAACATTTAACACTTCTCATGTCCCAGGCATTGTATTAGGTGCTGGGTGAGAATGGTTTTCTAATGTCCTTTGTGTAGCCAGTTTTCATCATGGTGATAAGACGACACATTCAAGAGTTGTGCTTGGGAAGTACTTACAGGAGAGGATATCTACCTTTTTTTTCCCCCAGTCCTGGGCTTGAGCTCAGGGTCTGAGCCCTGTCCTTAGACTTTCTCAAGGCTAGAGCTCTACCACTTGAGTCCCAGCACCACTTCTGGCTTTTTTCTATGTATGTACTATGGAGGAATTGAACCTGGGTCTTCGTGCATACTAGGCAAGCACTCTACCACTAGGACAAACTCCCGGCCCGGAGGCTATCTATCTTTTTCTTGTTCTCTATCAGTTTGTTTTGTTAGGGCTCATATAAGAAGAGAGACAAGTGCAAACCATATAAATTTATCAAAATAAATTTCACATGATATGGGATCTTGCAGAAGAAAATGAAGAGCTGAGGAAACAGTTAAACCTGTGTGCCTTGATGGAGAGAAGAAAGTTGTGAAAAATACAGGGGGACTCAAGGAGGATAAACTAGGAGTAGTAAACTGGGGGGAATTTGCAAAGCCTGTTCAGTTTGAAGACAAGGATGGTCCATTCCTCTGGGTATAGAGAGAAAGCCTTGATTACCTAACTTTCGGGTCTAAATCTGCTTCCTCTACCTGTGTTTCCCAAATTGCCTTTAGCTTATCATATGCAGTGTTATAAGATGCTATATTTTGGGAAGCAGGCCCAGATTCCTTGTCACACTGAAGTGTAGAAACTCAAATTAGCTTGTTTTTATTATTACTCTATTATTCCTCCTTTGGAAATTACCCATTATTTAAGTAAACTATTTAAATATGTTTCTGGAATTGAATGCATTAAAATGTATACTTCTTAAATTTTTAGGCTGTTCATGTAAAGTAGTTTTCATGGACCTAAGCATACTGAATATATTGCTTTTTGCTTTTCAACAATCTGTGGAGAGTAGACAGGTTCTTCCTCTGGTGCTGGTTGTTTAACATTTCTTGTAGAAGATTGCCTTCACAAATCCTCTACTTGATCCAAAGTATACTAATATTTTTAGACAAAATATCTGCACTTGAACAGAGAAAGGTTATTTTACTTTAATAATCTTTTCCTCCCAAAAGTTGTATTGGCTGTTTTGTATATAATTAGCTTGTGCACCTTATCATCATTAAACTATGATTCTATTTAATTGATTAGAATTTTTTTTAAGGTAACTTGTAAGAAGTTACAAGTTCTTTAACCAGAAACATGAAGGACAATTTTATATGAAGAATTTTGGGTTTTCTTTTAGAATGTTTAAAATTGCAATGTAATCACACTTAGACCCTGATGACTCATACCTGAAATCCTAGCTACTCGGGAGTCTGAGATCTGCAGATTGTGGTTCAAAGCCAGCCCAGGCAAGAAAAATCCATGAGTCTCTTAACTCCAATTCACTACCACCACCAAAAAAAATCAGAAGTGGACCCTTGAGCAAAAAAGCTCAGGGACAGGCCCTAGGCCCTGAGTTCTAGTCCCAGGACCAGCAAAAAACAAAAAAAAAAAAAACAAAAACAACAACAAAAATTGTAATGAGAAGGTACTCTGACGTATCTATTGTTAACACATGCTACTTGTCCTTTAATTTAAATGTAATTCTGATGAATTCAATAATAAAGTGAACATTTAAGTATTGGCCATTTCCCTAAGAACGAGACAGTGCTAAGTCTGTATAAATAAGCATTAGAGTGTTTTCTTTGTGTAACATGGAGTCTCATGTAAACGAATTTCTAGAATTAATCACCCTGTGGAAGGCATCCTCTTTGCCCTTCCCAATTGGAGCTCCCACAGGTACAGTTGGGTTGTCCTTCTGGGTTGGTTTAAGGGCACTTTAGCAGTTTTAAAACTTAAGTACTAATTTCATAGCCAGTGTCAGCTGAATTTATTGAAGTAGGTCAGACTCTGGATAAAAACTTGTTTCTCAACCCTAAAGAGAGTCATTATCCATTCTTCTATTTGTTAGAGAATGGTGATAAATTCTTCCACACTGACCACGAATGTAGAGTAATCGCAGAAAATCTAGACAGTTAAATTTTGAGAGGTATAGGAAATTTCTTAACATCTTCTCTGACTTTTTTTTTTATCATTTCAGTGATCCAAAAACAAACAAGAAATAAAAATCAACTCTTTTCTTCTCCTAAATGAATTCATACTCAGTGGTTGTATTCATTGAAATAGAAAACAAACATAACATACCTATAAAATATACATGTAAAAATGAGAAGCGATGAGATGAGATGTAGTATCTCGAACTTTTTATGACTCATCTGGCTTTGAACTATGATCCCATCTCCCAAGTGGCTAGGATTACAGGCTTGAGCTACCACCCCCAGCTTAATTATTATTTTGTCAGTTGTGGGGCTTGAACTCAGGTTCTGGGCTCTGTCCCTGAGCTTCTTTGTGCTTAAGACTAGTGCTCTAGCAGTCTACCATCAGAGCCAAAATTGGAGTTCAGATTCTTCTGTGGGCTTTTCTGCTCAGGCTGGCTTAAAATCACCATCCTCAGATCTCAGCCTCCTGAATAGCTGGGATTACAGGTGTGAGCCACCAACACCTGGCCTAATTGTGTGTGTGTGTGTGTGTCTGTGAGTTTCTGGTCATGGGTCTTGAACTTTCAGCCTGGGCTGTCCCTGAGCTCTTCAGCTCAAGGCTCTTGCCCTACCCCTTGGGCCACAGCACCATTTCTGGTTTTCTGGTTGTTAATTGGGATAAGAGTCTCATGGACTTTAGTGCCTGGGCTGGCTTTACGTAGCTAGGATTACAGGCATGAACCACTGAGCCCAGCTTAATTATGTTTTGAATATACTATGTATGTTTGCAAATGTTTGTATTCTGGAATATAATATTTTGTCTCTAGGAACTAAAGCTATTACTTGGAAGCAATTAGGAAATTGTATATTTATGTGATGAAACATGATATTGAAAGTGTAAGTAATATGAGAAATCAATAACTAATAGTTAATTTGACAGTCCTCATAAAGTGTACCTTACAACTTAGTAGTGTTAATAGTAGCTCCTATTTATTGAATGGTTACTGTATACTGTGGATATTTTATATCTGTTCTGGTAGGATTTTTTTTTTTTTTGCTAGTTGTGGGAACTGAACTCAGGGCCTGAGCACTCACTGTCCTTGGGCTTTCTCAAGGCTAGAACTCTTATCACTTGAGCCACAGCACCACTTCCGGCTTTTTTTTTTTTTTTATGTATGTAGTACAGAGGAATTGAACCCTGGTCTTCATGCATGCTAGGCAAGCACTCTTACCACAAGGCCAAATTCCCAGCCCCATATTCTGGCAGTTTTCTAGATAAGTTATAGTAATCCTGTTCTTCATTTGTTAAAGTTTAGGAAAGAAGAAGTTTGCTTACCACACAGTTGCTCAAGTTTGCTAGCAGTGTCTCATCTCCCTGATTTCTTTGCTAACTGCTATCTATGTGCTTGCCAGCATTGCCTCTATAATCCCTCCTTCCTTCCTTCATTCCCTTCCTCCCTCCATCTCTCCCTTCCTCCTTCCCTTCCATTAATTAATTATTTATTTATTTAATGCTAGAAATTGAACAGAGTGCCTCTATCATGCTAGGCAGGTGTTCTGCCACTGGTTTATATCCCAAGCCTTAGAAAGTTTTTTATAAGGAAATTTAAAATCACTAGTATAGTAAAGTCCATGGCTGTTTTGCTGTTTTTATTTTTTATTATAGGTGCTGGAAAACCTCCCATGTTTGGGGATTATGAAGCTCAGAGACACTGGCAAGAAGTCACTTATAATTTACCTATCAAACAATGGTATGGACAATTTTGGCTGAATTTTATTTTTTATCATAAAATACTTTATTTGAAGATATTGCATGCTTACCGCTTACCATCATTTTAACACCTCTCCCACTTACTTATTTCCAGTGAATCTCCAGGCAAAAGTGAGTGAAAGCTAGTTTTTATTTTATAAGAAGCTGAAAATTATGTTGCATTAGTCAAAAATGAATTACTTGACTTTTTGAATTACTTTCAATTCAATTGAATTGCTTTATCACAGCCATAGCTGTCCCAGCAATGGTCTGGCTAATGGCCAACTGGTTCTACTGAATAGGGGCAATAGATTGTTTAATGGGATCATGTTGAGTTCCACCTTAAAAACTTTAATCCTGAAGTAAGAGATTGTAACTTGTAACTGTGACCCATTATAAACAGACCCATGAATAGTGGTGACTTGCAGGTTACGTCATTTGATATACATTATTATAAGTTATTCCTATGATAAAAGAAATGGCCAGGAGTTTGGACTAGTGGTAGAGTACTTGCCTAGGATGCACAAAGATCCGGGTTCTGTTCCTTGTACCACATACATAGAAAAAAAACCAGGAGTGGTGCTGTGGCTCAAGTGGTAGAGCTCTAGCCTTGAGCAAACCCAAAGACAGTGCTCATACCCTAGCCCAAGCCCAGGACTGGCAAAAAAAAAAAAAAAAAAAAAAAAAAAAAAGAAACTGGATAGAAGAAGATATGACTAAGAATGTTTACAGAAGCTTAACCTATCTTTCTTTCTTTCTTTCTTTTTTTTTTTTTTTTTTGCCAGTCCTGGGGCTTGAACTCAGGACCTGAGCATTGTCCTTGGGCTTTCCTCAGGGCTAGTGCTCTACCACTAGAGCCATAGCACCACTTCTGGCTTTTCTATATATGTGGTACCAATGAATTAAACCTGGGTCTTCATGCATGCTAGGCAAACACTCTACCACTAGGCCAGACTCCCGTTGCTAATTTTTATTTCTTGAGCCATAGCACTTATAGTTAAGATTTCTTCAAACATGAACTTTTAAATTTTTTTTTTTTT
Source organism: Megascapheus bottae (assembly GCF_031878675.1). Lineage (NCBI taxonomy): Eukaryota > Metazoa > Chordata > Mammalia > Rodentia > Geomyidae > Megascapheus > Megascapheus bottae. The sequence continues at coordinate 42,265,397 of NC_143514.1, read as the reverse complement.
GAGTCTGGATGCAGTTTCTGAATATTTTGCTCAAGGTTAGTGCTCTACCATTGAGTCACAGCTCCACTTACTGCTTTTTGGTGGCTAGGTGATAGTTGAGTCTCAGGTTTTTTTTGTGTCTGGGCTGGCTTTGAACCTTGATCCTCAGATCTCAGCCTCCTGAATAGCTAGAGTTACAAGCTGGTTGTATATTTTTTGTTGCATGATTAGGCCAGTTAACAGAAAAATGGTCAGCCCTGATTTGTCTGGAATATCAGCTTTATATCTTTTCAAATCAATTTTATAATTGTTAAAAGTTTTAGGTTGAAATTCAGTTAGATGATACATGTTAAATAAACCTTGAATATTGATAATGGGATTTTTAATTTTCTTCTCTGATTTTTTTCCCCAGGTATTTTAACAGCACTGATAACAATTTACAGTATTGGGGACTGGACTACCCACCTCTCACAGCTTATCATAGTTTCTTATGTGCCTATGTGTAAGTTTTTCTTCCTTAATATAACTGAATTTTTATGCCCTCCACAGATATAAGAAAGTCAGATCTGGCTTTATTGAAAAGTGGAGAGATACCCTATAGTCCTGTTTTACTGCATATTCCAAATGGATTTAAGAAAGTATCAGAATTTGAACATTAATTTTATTGGAGGACAGACTATATCAAAATACAAAACTTAGCTTTGTTCTGAAGTGGAAACATTTCTAATTGTACACTGGTTACTGAGAGATACATGTATCCATAGTTACATGTGTTAAATCCATATTGCATATATGTTGTTGTCCCCTCTCCCCCAATCCAAATAAGTGGAAAATAAAAGTCCAAATGGTATCCTGACTAAAATGTCAAGTTAGAAACTGGAATCACTGTAGTTTTTCACTTTGACTTAAGATTTGGGATTGGAATTCCTCTTTCCTTTGAGGAAATAGAATAGTTTATGGAAAATGAGACTTGTTTTAGTGGACTCTTCTAGTTCTTCGCTGTACTGGTATTTCATCTCAGACTTAGTTTGTCAGCAAAAATTTAAGGAACATTTCATAGTATATCTTGAACTAATTTTCCATGTTTTGTTATTCTAACATTTAACTTTTCATAGTCTATAAAAAATAAGCTATGGATTGAAAATAAACTCCCAGCCAGGTGCTGGTGGCTTATACTTGTAATCTTAGCTACTCAGGAGGCTGAGATCTGAAGATTGTGGTTCAAAGCCAGCCCTGTCATGAAAGTCTGTGAGACTCTTTATCTCCAGTTAGCCACCAGAAAACCAAAAGTAGCGCTGTGGTTGGAGTAGTAGAGTGATAGCCTTGAGCTGAAGAGCTCAGGGACAGTGCCAAGGCCCAGAGTTCAAGCCTCACAACCGACAAAAAAAAAGAAATATCTTAGACATCATAACAACTAGTTATACTTTGTAACATTCAGTGTTACTATAATGTGATTGAAAACTTCATATATCTTTAATGCTAATTCAGTTTTATACAGTGATTTATGATTGATAGCAATTTGTTATAGTCAATAATTATGATCGCTAAAAGAATATGAGCTGTACGACATGAGTTTTATAGCTTAAGTGAGTTTCACCTGATTAAAAAGAGTAAAGCTGGGGGCCGGGAGTTTGGCCTAGTGGTAGAGTGCTTGCCTAGCATGCACGAAGACCCGGGTTCGATTCCTTGGTACCCCACATACATAGCAAAAAGCTGGAAGTGGTGCTGAGGCTCAAGTGGTAGAGCTCTAGCCTTGAGAAAGTCCAACGACAGTGCTCAAGCCCTGAGCCCAAGCCCAGGACTGGCAAAAAAAAAAAAAAAAAAAAAAAAGGAGTAAAGCTTCATCATTGATTACTAAGAGCAAAATTCTCAATATAAGTCCTGTGCCCTCCAATGGTCTTATTGTTAAAGGAGGTGAGGAGTAAAGTACATGTGTATGTGCTTTTATTTCAGGGCAAAATTTATAAATCCAGAGTGGATTGCTCTCCACGCATCACGTGGATATGAGAGTCCGGAGCACAAGCTCTTCATGCGTACCACAGGTAATGATATGGATTGAGTTTTTGACAGTCCATTTGGACCAATGAGTAAGAAGTATCTAATGACTTTAAATCTGAACAACTACTGTATGTATAGATTAGTTTGTATATCTGATCAAAGGCTAAATATATATGTAAGCTATAAACCAAAGGAGTAGAAAGGAATAATTCTGAATATTTTATTATCTCTAATTGAGTCATCAAATACGATGAATACTGTTCTTGTCTTTTTTTCTTTTTCCTGTTGGTCCTGGATCTTGAACTCAGGGCTTGGGTGTTTTTCCCCGAGCTGTGTGTGTGTGTGTGTGTGTGTCCTTCCTAGGGCTTGAACTCAGGGCCTATGCACTGTTCTTGAGCTATTTTGCTCAAGGCTAGTGCTCTATCACCTCTGGTACCGTTCTCTTTCTCATTATTTGGAGATAAAAGTCTCATGGACTTTCCAGTCCAGGGTGGCTTTGAACCGTAATCCTCAAATCTCAGCTTTCTGAGTAGGTAGGATTATAGGCGCCAGCTACCAGTGCCTGGTTTCTATCCTTATTTTAAGTTGAGGAAGCTATTTAGGCACAAATAGATGAGGTGTGTAACTTCCCTGAGGTTGCATAGCTGTGCATTATAGTTTTAGTTGGATAGCTGCTTCCATATTCTAATTTTAGGTTCTTTTCACCTTTTCCTTAAAGTCAGCCTCACAGTTATATCTCATACATTTATTGTTCTGCATTGTTGCTAAATTGAGTAATTTTTTTTTGTTAGTTATGGGGCTTGAACCGTGGGCCTGGGTGCTTTTCCTGAGTTCTTCAGCTCAAGGATAGTGTGCTACCACGTTGAGCACTAGCATAGCACAACTTTCAGTTTTCTGGTGGTTAATTGGAGATAATAGTCTCACAGATCCAGGCTGGTTTTGAACCATGATCCTGAGTAGGATCAGCCTCCTGAGTAGCTAGAATAATAGGTATGAGCCACTAGTGCCTGGCTTAAATTGAATAATCTTTCCCACTATGCATTTCACCATTCTGGTGCTGGGGATTAAGTCCAGGAACATGCCCATGCTAGGCAAGTGCCCTAGTGCTGATCTATACCCATAGGGCCTTCTTGAACTTTATTAAGTACCTGTGTGTGCTGTTCTAGGAGTTTAGAAGTAACAAGTTAAGCCTTTTAAGCTTTCTATGTTAGCTGGACCTTCTCCTTAGTCTAAGTTTACTCAGTGTAGTTATCTTTTTGTTAATCTGGTTTTATAGACTCTTCAGGCCCAGGAGATTACCTGTCTTGTCTTTCTCTTTTCTGCATCTTACTCCTTCTCCACTAGTGCTTTATTCTTTTTTTTTTTTTTTTTTGCTGGCCCCAGGGCTTGAACTCAAGGCCTGAGCACCATCCTTGGGCTTTCTCAAGGCTAGAGCTCTATCACTTGAGCCACAACACCATTTCTAGCTTTTTTCTATGTATGTGATACCAAGGAATAGAACCCAGATCTTTGTGCGTGCTGGCCAAGCACTCTGCCACTAGGCCAGACTCCCAGCCCTAGTGCTTTATTCTTTTGCCAACTATGTTTTCACTCACTGAACCATTATCTATGTGTTTTTTAGGAAACTCAACCTTTAGAATGCCTTATTCTGTTTTCAGAGAGCCATGGTCATTAAAACTTTCCTTCTTTTTTTTTTTTTTTTTTGCCAGTCATGGACTTGAGCTCAGGGCGTGAGCACTGTCCTTGGACTTTCTCAAGGTTAGCGTTCTACCACTTGAGCCTCAGCACCATTTCTGGCTTTTTTCTATGTATGTGGTACTGAGGAATTGAACCCGGGTCTTCGTGCATGCTAGGCAAGCACTCTACCACTAGGCCAAACTCCCTGCCCCCCCAAAAAAACTTCCCTTGTATTATAACTTGTCATTCTAAATTTACTTTTCTTAGGTTATACAGAACACATTTGATCCTTTATGTACCTAAAGACTTATAGTCATTTGAAATAATTCTTCTAGGTTGAATACTATTCCTTAGATGACCAGTTTGGGTGTGTTTCAGTTTGTCAGGTTTTTGGTTTTTTTTTTTGCCAGTCCTAAAGCCTGGCACTGTCGTTGAGCTTTCTTGAGACTAGCACTCTACCACTTGAGCCACAGCATCACTTCTAGATTTTTGTGTGTATGTGGAACCCAGGGCTTTATGCATGGTAGATGAGCACGCTACCACTAGGCCATGCTCCCATCCTGTCAGTCTCCTTCATTTTTTTTTTTTTTTTTTTGCCAGTCCTGGGCTTGGGCTCAGGACCTGAGCACTGTCCTTGGACTTTCTCAGGGCTAGCACTCTACCACTTGAGCCTCAGCACCACTTCCAGCTTTTTTCTATGCATATGGTACCGAGGAATCGAACCCAGGTATTCGTGCATGCTAGGCAAGCACTCTACCACTAGGCCAAACTCCCAGCCAGTGTCCTTCATTTTTGAGAACAGGGTCTTGTTCTGTAGCCCAAGCTAGTATCATTTGTTATCTTCCTCCTTCAGTCTTCTGAGTGCTGGGATTGTAACATACCGGGCTGCTATTATTATTATTATTATTATTATTATTATGCCAGTCTTGAGGCTTGAACTCAGGGCCTAAACACTGTCCTTGGGCTTTCTCAATGCTAGAACTCAACTACTTGAGCCCACACCACCACTTCTAGCTTTTTTCTGTGTATGTGATACTGAGGAATTGAACCTGGGTCTTCGTCCACTAGGCTAAACTCCCGGCCCCTATTATTATTATTATTATAATTGATGCTGGAATTAATCATGCTAGGCAATTGCTTTACTACTGATCTATATCCACAGTATCATCTTTAATGTATCATTTGTAGATGCATGTAGGTTGTGCATAGTTAATTTATCATTACTTACCATTTTTCTATATATTATATTCAGTAGGTATAAAAAAATCTTTGGACAGCTAAGTTGGCCTACTGGAGAACATAATACATTTCTCTAAAGGTTCTAAAAGAACTACCCATTTAGAACACACACACACACACGCGCACACACAAATTTCTATCAATTAGCAGGAAAATCAAGAGTTTCAGATATTGGAATTAAGGCCATGAGCCAATATACCCAATCCCCTTAAGCTCTTTATATGCATTAAAATTTACTTTTCTTTCCCTCTCTCTTCCCTCCCCTCTTCTCTTTCCTCTCATTCCTTTCTTCCTCTTCTCCTTTCCCCCTTTCTCTTACCCTTATACCCATCCACTTACCTACCTACCCACCTACCTACCAACCATTGATTTTGGACCTTAGGCTTGCTAGGAAGGTACTCTGCCTCTTGAGTTAGCTATACCTCCAACTATAAATATTATCATAAAGGGTATCAATGTTTGTGAAGAAATGCACCTTCTATCTGGAGAATTAGTTCTATTAGTTATAATAAAAAAGAATATTAAAATAAAAATATATTTTTGCCAGTCGTGGGCTTGAGCTCAGGGCCTGAGCACTGTCCTTGGACTTTCTCAGGCTAGAGCTCTACCACTTGAGCCTCAGCACCATTTCTGGCTTTTTTTTATGTATGTGGTACTGAGGAATTGAATCTGGGTCTTCATGCATGCTAGGCAAGCACTCTACCACTAGGCCAATCTCCCGGCCTAAAATAAAAATATTAACATTTAAAAATAATTCTTAGCTGGGTGTGGCAGCTCATGCTGTAATCCTAGCTACTCAGGAGGCTGAGATCAGATTGCACAAAAGAACCTGAGACTCTTATCTTCAATTAATCTCTAGAAAACCGAAGTTGGGCTTAGCTCAAGGATAGGGAGGTAATTTTGAACTGAAGAGCTCAGGGACAGCACCCAAGCTGACTTCAAGCCTTATGACCCACCAAAAAAAAATTCTCCTATGGCTAGTACTAGTATCTCACATGTGTAATCCTAGCTAATCAGAGATATAAGGATTTTTGTTCAGAGTCAACAAAGCAAAAAAGGTCTTGAGACTATCTCTGGTTAACCATCAAAATGTCAAGTTGGTGGCACAGCTCAAGTGGTAGTTTGCCAGCTGTGAGTGAGAAAGCTGAGAGTGTGAGGCTTGGAATTCAGGTCCCAGTACTTGTATGTATGCATGGGTGCGCACACACACACGCACACACACACACACACACACACACACACACACACACTCTTCTATAAATCACATTTGCGTTGTCTTCATCATCAGAAAATTCAGACTAGGGGCCAGGAGTGTGGCCTAGTGGTAGATTGCTTGCCTAGCATGCAGGAAGCCCTGGGTTCAATTCCTTGGTATCACATACACAGAAAAATCCAGAAGTGGTGCTGTGGCTCAAGTGGTAGAACACTAGCCTTGAGAAAGCCCAAGGTGCCCAGGCTCTGAGTTCAAGCCCCAGGACTGGCAAAAAAAAAAAAAAAAAAAAGAAAGAAAAAGAAAATTCAGAGCATACAGATACTGAGAAAAGGATACCTTTTCTTACTTTGAGCATTTTTTATTTTTAAGCAAAAGGTAGAGTAAAGAGAAAACATTAAGTACATATAATGGATCAAACATTAGATCAAACACATGAGTTTTTACAGAAAAGTGAAGAAACATTTATAATGTAGCATTTGAAATTGGGCACAGGTTAATGGTGTGGGGAGCGTGCTCATAATGGGAATGAGCCTTGTATTAATAGAATTCTCAATCTAGTTTGAAGAAGAAAGGCAGTTAGTAGGTTGCTGGAGATCCCCATGTATTCATGCTTGAAATTATTTGCTTGTGTTTCAGTTTTAATTGCTGATTTGTTGATTTATATACCGGCGGTGGTTTTCTACTGTTATTGTTTAAAAGAAATTTCAGTTAAAAAAAAGGTAAGTTTTAAAGCAATCTGGCATTTTATCTCTGAAAATAATAATAATAATAATTATTATTATTATTTTGCCAGTCCTGGGGCTTGAACTCAGGGCTCGAGTACTGTCTTTGGACTTTCCCAAGACCAGAGCTCTACTACTTAAGCCACAGCACCATTTACAGCTTTTTTTCTATGTAAGTGGTACTGAGAAATCGAACCCCGGACTTCATGCATGCTAGGCAAGCACTCTACCACTAGGCCAAACTCCTAGCCTTCTGAAAAATTATTTATATACATATTTTTATTTATTTTATTTTTTTTTGCCAGTCCTGGGGCATGAACCCTGGGCCTGGGTGCTGTCCTCCTGTGACAGCTCCACTTCTAGCCATTTGTGGTTAATTGTAGACAAGTCTCATGGACTTTTCTGTGCCAGCTGGCTTTGAACCATGATCCTCAGATCTCAGTTTCTTGAATATCTAGAATGGCTCTAAAATTAGTTTATCAATTGAACTAAGAAAAAGGTAAATTTACTTATTTATATTTATTTTTATTCTTTGCCAGTCCTTGGTCTTGAACTCTGGGCTTGAGCATTGTCCCTGAACTTTTTCGATCAAGGATATCACTCTACTATTTTGAGCCACAGTCCTCAAATCTTATTCTCCTGAGTAGTTAGGATTATTGAGTGAGTCACTATCATTTGGCTTGAGATGTATTTTTATTAGCTTATACTGCCTGAGTGATATGGTTCAAGTTTGTAATGTTAAATATTTGGGAAGCAGAGATTAGGAGATTGTGGTTCAAAGCAGCTTGGGCATAAAAGTTTACAGGAGGGCCAGGGGCATAATCTAGTGGTAGAGTGCTCACCTAACATTCACAAAGCCCTGGGTTTGATTCCTCGGTACCATATACACAGAAAAAGCCAGTAGTGGTGCTATGGCTTCAGTGGCAGAGTGTTGGCAATGGCTGGGCACAGTGGAATGTGACTGTCATTCTCAATGGCATGGGAAAGCACAAGAGGCGCACAGCCTGGGCATAAAAGCATCCCTTCTTCAAAAGCAACCAGTGCAAAACAGGGATTAGTAGAGTGGATCCGACAGTAGTGCCTACCTAACAAGTGTGAGGCTCTGGTCCACCCCCCCTAAAATGAATTTATTGTCCATCTCCCTGTTTTCCCCCCAAAAGGATAACAGTAAGGCTGGGAGCACTGTATCTTCTTCTATCAATCAATTTTCATTGAGAAAACAGTCTCTCATAATAATAGTTTAATGTCCTACTATAGTAACAATGACAATACTAAATTTCATTCTACTCTATGCAGTAGAGTCATTTGTTGCTTAACTGATAAATAAGAATTTTGAGCTGGTGAGAATGATGGAACTGAAAAAGCATTTTGAATAGTTGCTGTAGTCTTCATAGTCATAGTTACACACTTATGACTTTTTACATTTAATGATTAGATAGGCTTATCAGATTAACCTCTTTAATTTGTATATCTAAAAATACTTTGACAAATCGTATCTTCAGTGATTTCTTTTCCTTTTGAATGAAGGGTCCTAAGTCACTTCCTTAAAAACACCAGCTTGTTCAGGGCCGGGAGTTTGGCCTAGTGGTAGACTACTTGCCTAGCATGCACAAAGACCCAGATTTGATTCCTTGCTATCAACCACATACAAAGAAAAAAGCCACAAGTAGTGCTGTGGCTCAAGTGGTAGAGTTCTAGCTTTGAGAAAGCCCAAGGATAATGTTCAGGCCCTGAGTCCAAGCCCAGGACTGGCAAAAAACCAAAAAACCCCAGCATGTAAAAGTTGTTTTATGAAAATGGAATATTTTGATAAAAATCACCTTAGGAAAATGGGATCATTTGCTATTATATTAAATAAAAGCTATACCTTTACCTTACTTGAGTAATGAAATTACTTATAACAGTGTTTTTCTTCACAGATTGCTATTGCATTATGCATATTGCTGTATCCAGGTCTTATTCTCATTGATTATGGACATTTTCAGTATCCTTTATTAATTTAGAACAAAAATCAGTCACATAATTTGAAATCTAAGTTTAATTCCTATAATATCATCCAGTAATGTCATATGTGATAGGGTGTTAATAGGAACTATTTATGTAATGATATAAGAGATTACTGTTATATTTTAGATACGAAATTTCTCCTCAAAACTCAAGAGTATAAGGCATGATCCTCAATGCAATGCCCAGAGGTGGGGCTTTTATGAAGTGACTGGGTCATGAGGGCTCTAATTTAATAAAAGAATTAATCAGTTGCTGGTTTGTAATATGATGGAATTATTGGGAAATAGTAGAAAGCAGGAATTGAGGCATAGTTGGAGGAAGTATGTAACTGGGGTCATGCTCTGGAAAGGGTCTCATGCCCTTTCTGTTCCTGTGCAGCCTAGTTTACATATGAAACCAGATTTTTACCACTATATTTACTTTGGAACATGATATTTCCTATAGAAAACTATTCAAAACAAATAATGCGTCCCATTAAATTGGCAAAGTATACTCATATCAAGAACTAGAACATTGCCAGTATCTAAAAACTGCCTTCATATGTATCCTTCCCAATAACGTATTCTTTTTTTCCAAAGGTATATTGCTAGCACTACCACAGTTTAGTTCTGCCCACCTCTTTCCCCCTTAAATTTTTTTTTATAAACGGAGCACGCAGTAGATATTCTTTTGTGTTTAGTGTTTGGGTTCAACATTTTGTTTGTGTGACTTGTTCATATAGTTGTGTGTATAGCTCTAGCTGTTACATTACTTTTCAATATTCCATTGTATGAATAGAGGTACCTCTGTTGCCGATAGGCAGTTTCTAGATTTGATTTATGAAAAAAACTGCTGTTATAAACATTCTTGTATCTCTTATGCTTTCATAGGTGGAATTGTTGAGTTATAAGATTTATGTCCAATTTTAGGTAACCTCAAATTATTTTTAAGTGTAAAATACCAGCTAATATTCTCACTAGCAACATTTAATAGGCAGAGCACCAGTGGTCCACAACTATAACCCTAGCTACTTGGGAAGCTGAGATCAGCGCTGGGATTTGAGGCCAGCTCTGGACATACATATGAAAGACCCCTTTCTCCACCAATAATAGTTGGGTGTGGTGGTGCAAACCTATCATCTGAGATATGTGGGAAACTAGATTAGGATTGAGATTCTGGTCCAGCCCAGGGAAAAATATTTATGAGACTGCATCTCAAAAGGAAAGAAAGTTGGGCATGGTGGCAGGAATTGTAAGATAAGTGGATTACATCTAGGTGTGTGCCCAGGAAAAAGTGAGACCCTGTCTGCAAATAATCAGTACAAAAAAGACCTGGAGGCATGGCTAAATAGTAGAGGTTTGCCTAATAGTTCTTTGCCTAATACCAAAAGGCAAGCAACTGCTGTTAATAACTGAATACTGTAAGAGCTTCTTATGTTCTCTATTTTTCTGATTCTTATTTTCATTTTAAACATTCTGATAAGTTTGTGTCTCTCTTGTGATTGGAATTAACTTATTTTCATAATTTTAAATTATGTGCTTTTATGGGGACGTATTTTTAAAACGTGCTTCTTTTCGCATGGGAGAAATGGAATAATAATCATTGCTTTGAGAATTAACTTGATTAATATTTATAAAGCATTTACAATAGCTCATGGAAGGATGCTAAGCATTATATAGATATTTGTTAAAATTGGTATAATTATCTTTTAATGTATGACATTTATAGTGATTTGTTTAGGCATAGGAGGTCTTCATAGTTGTTTGGAGACCTTTAACATTTTTCTTCGTCTTTCTTTCTTTCCTTCCTTCCTTCCTTCCTTTTTTTTTTTTTTTTTAATTTGTTTGTTTGTTGTAGGCCTGGGCACTGCCCCTAAGCTCTTTTGCTCCAGACTAGCTAGAACTGTACCATTTGAACAGTAGTGTAGCACTTGTGGATTTATGGTGTGGTTAAATGGAGCTAAGAGCCTCATGGACTCTCCTGCCCAGGTTGGCTTCAAACACTGATCCTCAGATCTTAGCCTCCTAAGTAGCTAGGATTTCGGGTGTAATCCACTGGTGCCTGGCTGCTTAAAAAAAAAAAAATGAGACAGTGTCTTCCTTTAGTAGTTCAGACTGGTATAGAACTCATGTGCCCAGGGGGACCTCAATCTTGGAGTCTTCCTGCCTTAGCTTCCTAAATACTAGGATTACAGACATGGGTAACCAAGTCTAACCAATAGCTTTCAATTTCTACTTACATGTGGCTTTCATAATATATACGTTATATATGAAATGAAATGTACTTGGTAAATGTAAGACTTTTTCTTTATTGAGATAATTTCCTTGACACAGGAACATATATAATTCTGTGAGTCTTGGCTTTGCTCTGTGGGGTGTTCTTGGAGTGTCTTGTGACTGGGACCTACTAGGGTCACTGGCGTTTTGCTTAGCTATAAATTATAAACAGATGGAACTTTACCACTCTTTGCCATTTTTTTGCTTTTTACTTGGCAAATGTTTTAAAAAAGACCTCAAAGGAAAGGGGTGAGTGACTTTTAAACTCTAGATAGAATTCAAAATTTTTCTTCAGAGAATTGATTTGGCATACTTACTTGAAGGAAGGTAGTCTTTTATTTTGCTTCTGGTGATTTCTTATAAATGTGTTGGCTGTAGATGGAGGAGAAGAAAGTGATTAAGTTATGTCCTATATTTTTCTAAGTCTTCCTAACTAGAGAAATATTTTCCTCATGGTATCTTTTCTGTAGGTAAGGAAATGTGGAACTTGTTAAGAGCATTGCTGTAGCTTTCATTATATTACAGCTTATTATGTTGTATACCTACTATAAAAAGGGACTCCTTTTGACATTCTTCTTTATGACTACATCCTTTTTTCCCCCATAGAAATGTCATCCAAGTTAAATGTTAATTAGGTTGCCACTAAGAGCTTTCTGTTGGAGAGGTATACATCTTAACAGTTCTGAAATTTTCTATTGTGAGCAGACTTCCCCCCCAATCTTAAATCTGTATTAGGGGCATAGTTACTATACGCAGTGCACTCATTGTATTCCATGACATTCACATTGATTTTGCAGTCCTGTTTACCTTTCCCCTATCTTACTGTTCCCCTCTGGTTTTGTTCTAGGTGTGTGCTGCTGATGAAGCTGGTTTGTACTGTGGTGGCTTCCTTTAGTCTCTGCTGGTTCCCATTCTTTACAGAATGGGAACAAACACTGCAAGTTCTAAGAAGACTTTTTCCAGTTGACCGTGGGTTATTTGAGGCATGTTTCAAAACTTAGTACCGTCATTCCTTTCTATTATTCTAACTGTAACCTTTGGGGAGTTCCTGTAGAAGAACAGGAACAGAAACTGGAACCTCAGCTGCTTTTCTCCTACAACTATTCCCTGCTGTTTACTTAAGCCAGTAGGGAACCTCGAACACAGTTGGTATTTTCTAGGACATTACATAAATTGGTGATACTTTTAACATCATGATAGTCATAATGCTGTTATGCGTTTTTCTAATAAAATTGGGTTCAGAAAGATAACAGGAGAAGTTGTACATAAAAACTTAACAGCTCTGTAATTTTTTGGTTTATATTCTCTTTTTAGTCTCAGGAAATTATTTGTTAAACTAATAATCATGTTTGCTTCTGAAAGGACTCATAATTCCTTATGAGATATGTAACCTTCATCCATAGTAATTTTTAATGAGATCTTTCATTTCATTTCATTTAATGTTAGCTTAATCACTCTTGTTAAACTTTTATTACGTGAATAATTTGATCATTTAGACTTAGTAATAAAATTAAACAAACCATTTTTCTGAAACAAGACCTTTTAATAAAGTTAGAGACAACATATTTATAGATAATTTGCTTTTGAAAAACATTTCTTTAAAAAAGAATTAATGCATATATCTTTTTAATACTGGAATCTGTAAATTTCATCTTTCAATGGGTTTATCTTTCAATAGAACCTGTGTTTTGAAAGAAATTTAAAGAATTAGAATGAAGGAATTTGCATATGTGACTGTTGGTGGGGATGATAGTGGTGCTGTTGTAGATGATGATCAGTAATCAAGATTGTTTCAATTCTTTTCTGGGCACCAGATCTTTCCATATAATTTTATTTTATCATTATAGTGTCTTTAAGTGGGACTACAGTCATTGTCACCTTTCAGATGGGAAAGCAACTACTGTGTGATAGGGCTGAGATTTGAACTTTTGACTATATTCTTAACTTCCTTAATGATCTCTAATACTTTATAAAGAAAAATTAATCTCTCAGTGAAACCTGCCTAGTTATTTGCTGTACTTATCATTTTAGAAATGGCACTTATCAGATAGGCACCAGTAGCTTATTCCTGTAATAATAGCTGCTCAGGAGGTTGAGGCTCAAAGGATTACAATTCGAAGCCAGCCTAGGTAGGAAAGTCCTTCAGACTCCATTTCCAAAATAACAAATAAAAGCTGGGATGGAGGTGTAGCTCAAGTGGTAGAGTGTCAAGTAAGCAAGCATGAGGCTGACATCAAATTATAGTACTGATTAAAAACTAAAAGGAAATGGTATTTATTATGGTAATTATAAAGCTAGGTATCAGGCATGGTTGATCGTTTTGCCATTCTCTTCCATTCAGTTGTTGCCCTCCAATTCTGAGGAGATTTTCTTTGATCTGATAGAGGAAAGTAGGATGGTACAGTTGTCAGTGACAGTGACTTTTCTTGATGTCTTTCTTACACAGCTGGGAATCAAGTAGTATCTCAACTATGATTTTATGACCAGGAGAACTTGCAGTTACAAATTTAATTTTGAAAGTGTTCCTTGAGCCACTACTAATTTTTTTTTTAAAGTTTTGATTTATTTTCCTTTAGCTTTTCTTATTATTGCTAGTATCTAGTAGATTGCTCTAAATAAATTCAAGTAATTAAGTCAACTAAATGTTTTATAACTTAGAGGAAGGAAAGATGTCTTAGAACAATTTCTAAAAGAATAACTTTAGGAATATATTTAGGCATAGTGTACTATTTGAGAAGATATTAAATGTTTCTTGGAAATGTCTACATTATAGTTAATAGTTTACACTAGCTCCAATTGCAAAAAGACAAAAAGAAATACAATGAGAATATAAGTTTATGTTAATTGATTGAAGAGTTTAATCTTTGTTATAAATGTGAATAAAAGTTTTATATGTCTCAAATGTACCTAGGGATTGTACTTAATAGGGATAACTTTTCAATTATATCAAATGTAAAACTTACAAATCTCTCTTAAGGATAAAGTTGCCAATATTTGGTGCAGTTTCAATATTTTCCTGAAGATTAAGGACATTGTGCCACGTCATATCCAGATCATAATAAGGTAAGAGACATAGCTTATATATGGTGTTATATAAGTTATTCCAAAATTATTAAGTAATATCATTAATCTGACAATAGTAGGGAATGAAATCTTCTTTATTAGTGGTAGTTTTTTTTTCCCCCCACTTAAACCTCTACTTCTATACAATGCATACAATTCAGATTTTTTTTTTTAATGGTTCTGGGGATTGGACCCAGTGTCTTGTATATGCTAGATAAGCACTTCAACAGAAAGCTACACTCTCAGGCTCATAAAACTGATATGAAAATTTTTCTGTACTTTAACTTCCTTCTTGAACAGAAAATATATTAAACATGATTTAACACCATCTTGAAGAGTTATATTGTTCAGAATTATATCAGCCAAGGTCAACCAGAGAAATAGAAGGATTGGGAGATTAGTGAGAGTCCCACTCATGGTCCACCTAAATAGGAAGCATTTAGACAGGGAATTTGGGGTCTTTACTCCAGTCTAGCCAAGTTGACAAGTTATGTATCACTGGAAGTGGGGACACATTGCTCTATTAGTTTATATACTTGTTTTCAGGGCTCTGAGGACTGTTACTCTTGGTGATAAGTGGATCCGACTCTTGCTACTTGTTGAATATGTCTGTTTTAGAGTGTTTCTTCCCTGCAGCCAGCCATCATCAGGAGAAACTTCCACTAGCTTCCTGCTTGCTCTCTCTCGAAATAATTTGCTCTTTTTGATCTATCATGGGCTTGACAACCAGATTGTCAGCTTTTGTGAAATGAGATCTAGAGGAATTCTTTGGGGAGCAAAGTTTATGTATGTTTGTGTTAAAAATGTAGTATTGTCTCTATACCTAATTTATAGTCAGGGTTTGACAGTAGGCTGTCAGTGTATTAGCTTTGTATATTTTCTCTACATGGTATTTGATACTAAAATAAAATATATTTTGTTTTGTATTATAACATATATCATGCACAAAGTCTACATATAATTCAATGTATAGATTTTGTTTAAATGGTACTTGGTTTTGGGTGGGGAGTTTGGCCCAGTGGTAGAGTGCTTGCCTAGCATACGCGAAGATCTGGGTTCGATTCCTCATTACCACATAAATAGGAAAAGTCGGAAGTGGTGCTGTGGCTCAAATGGTAGAACTCTGACCTTGAGAAAGCCTCAGGACAGTACTCAGGCCCTGAGTTTAAGCTCCAGGACCAGAAAAAAAAAAATGGTACTTGGTTTTAAATGTAATAAATAAAAAATAATCTTTAGTTCAAAATCAACTGAAATTGATAAAGAGTGATCTTTATATTTTATAAAATGTTTTAGCTAATTTATGTCTATATAAACTCACATATTTTATTTTTATTCATTTTTTAGCTTTTGTTTTACATTTTTGAGTTTGCTTCCTGCATGCATAAAGTTAACACTTCAGCCCTCACCCAAAGGATTCAAATTTACTTTGGTAAGTTTGTCATTATTTTAGATATTTGATTCTGTTATAACTGATCTTTTAAAAGTATTGATAGTTATTTTCTTGCTTTAAATAAGAATTTCTGGTTCGGGAATAAAACATTCATTTATTGGCAGAGTGTCTTCGGTATAGATGCTGTGTTGGACATAAGGCTGAGCACTTAGGATATTCCAGTTTACTTCAACAACTCTTCACTTTCTATTTTGTATTGGTTAATGAGAGGATACAAAGAAGAAAATAGTGGTGATAAACATACTTAAACCATTACGCTATCAAGTAGATGGTATTGAGTCTGTTAGGTACAAATCAAGTCCTGTGAAGATGGTGTGAGAAAGGGAGACATTGGAGAAAGATTTTAGACAGCTGCTTAGAGCAAGTGGGCCAAACTTGAAAGTTAGGCAAGATTTGGAATAGGAGATGATAGCAGAAGAGAAATTCATGACCAGAAGAGTTCAAAGTAGGAAAAGAAATGTTTTGAGAAACCTTTTAGGCAATAAAATTTGTGATATGTGTGTATGTGTGTGAGTGAATTCAGAGTAGGAAAGAGGTAAAGGTCAAAAACAGTAGACCAAATTACAGGCTTTGATTATCTTGATGAATAGTTAGCAGTTTAATCTATGTACAAAAGGAATGAAAAATGAGGCAGGGAAAGGGTAGATCTTTATTTTATGAAAGTGACATGTCAGTTTGAAGATGGATGGGGTGTGTTTCCTGTAGTTTAGGGTTCTGAGTGGGTTTATAACTTCTTCCTGTTTGTATTTTTTACTTCTGTGAGTTTAAACTGGGGTTTAAACTCAGGGCCTCATGCAGGCTAGGTAGGTATTTTAGTTTATTTTCAATATAGAACTTCTCTCCCTGTTGAGTATGCCTGGACTTTGATCTGAATATTATAGGCTTCTTGTCGTTTCTGGAATGTCAGGCACATGCCACTGCATCCAACTTTCCTTCCTTGAGATGGAGTCTTAAGAACTTTCCTGCCTAGGGTGGCCTGAAACTTCTGTCTTAGCAATTTCGGCTTCCTACATAGCTTAGAGGTGTACATTACTATAACCCTACAGGTTGAGAAAGGATCTCAAGGACTTTTCTGCCTGGACTGCCTCAAACTGTGATCCTCTGGATCCTATCCTTCCAAGGATTGCAATCATGACTCACTTGTATCAGCATACTCCTGGTTATTTTTCTGAAGTATTAAAATTTTGTTTCGGTGTGCCTTTTAAGAATACTTTCTATAGTATCAAGAACATTTAGTTTATGAAAATAGTAATCCTAATGGGTTTCATTTTAGGAATTAACTTTAATTTGGGGACATGTACTTACATACATTGCATTCTAAAAATAAGAGCAGAACATGACAGATGAATGTTTCAAAAGTGTTTTCAGTGCTACAGTACAGTAGAGGGTATTTTCATGTTCCTTTTTTTTTTTTCCCCTAATCCTGGGGCTTGACCTCAGGACCTGAGCACTTGTCCTTGGGCTTTTTCAAGGCTAGCGTTCTACCACTTAAGCCACAGCACCACTTCCAGTTTTTTCTATATATGTAGTACTGAGGAATCGAACCCAGGTTTTCATGCATGCTAGACAAGCACTCTTACCACTAGGCCAAACTCCAGGCCCTCTCCACATTGTTTTTAAAATGGTCTGTTGTGGGGCTTGAACTTAGTGCCTGGGCACTGTCTCTGAGCTCTTTTGCTCAAGGCTAGTACTTTACTGCTTGGAACCACAGTTCCACCTTTGGTTTTCTGGTAGTTAATTGGAGATACGGGTCTCATGGACTTTCCTGCCTACATTGGCTTCAGACTGTGACCCTCAGATATCAGCCTCCTATGTAGCTAAAAGTACAAGAGTGAGGCCAGTTCCTTTTTTTTTCCCCCTCGAATCCTAGATTAATGCTTTAACACTTGACCACAGGACCATTTGTGGCATTTTTGAGTAGTTTATTGGAGATGAGAGTCTCCCGGACTTTACTACCAGCACCTGTCTTCGAACTAGGATTCTCAAATCTCAGCTTCCTGAGTAGCTAGGATTACCAGTGTGAAGCACTGGCACTTAGCTTGGCATAGACTTTTTTATCTTTCTTTCTGTGCCTGGGATTGCAAGTGTGTGATGTCATAACTGGTTTCAGTTTAATTATCTTTTTATTGTTTTTAACTTTCATTTCCTGAATGAACGGTGAGAATGCTATTGTACTATTTGGACAGGTTTTACATGCTTAGTAATTCTCTGATGTTTTTAAGGGACTTAATGCAATGTTTTCAAGTTTGTGAAAGACTATGATTTTTCTAGGGAATAGCATGCTAAAAATATATTTTAGAGTAATGGAATAGAATTTTAGAATGTGTATACCTATAACAGTACTAGAAGATAATTACTTTCTGGGATATAAGAAAAATAATTCAAACAACAAAAACAACATTTTCTCTTCCTCATTACAAAAAGAACATCACCCCAAGACAAGAACAAATTTGGCTTGTTCCAGTTCTAAAAGGGACAAGCATAAAGTGGCTGGTGTGAAATGAATGAATGAATTAAAAGGAAAGACAGGAGCTAGACCTCTTGGGGTTTGAGTTTTATTCAAAGCATAAGGAGAAGTTAAGGGAGGATTTAAAGAGAGAATTCTTGCGTGCTGACATGGTAGGGAGAGTGGAGTATAAGGGAGCTACAGCATCACCAGTGAGGGGAAATGTTACTGGTTACTGCAGGAGAGAGGAGACAGGCGTGGCCTGGGCTACTCTGCCACATCTTCAGAGAGGAATAGGGAGAAGTAGGATATATTATGCAGTGTCTTAGGATTTGGAGATAGACTGGATGTATGTATATAGATATATTTAATATGTAAAATATAACCTAAAATAGATGTAATTTATTTAACATCTCAAATAGATGAATTTATAAAACAGTATATGTTCTTGAAGCCATACATTTAAAAAAACTATAGATTTGACCAGTTTTAGATTTTTTTCACCCTTTTGTACTTCATGCTTTTTAGTTTAGTCAAAAAGAGAAGATGAAACTATTTTTGTTGTATAGATCTTAAGTAATTTTGTTTATTAAGTATTTAGTGAACTCATTTTAGATGGTGATATATAGCTATATGTTTTCTGAAAATAACATGTACATTTTTAATCTGATTGAATAGTATGTATATTAGTAGTATTTCTGTTTGATTGCTAGGTAGTAGCTGTAATCAATATTAAAAATTCACTTGAACTGATTTCGATTTCGATTCATAATTCAGCTGGTATATTTTGCATGTTGTAACATCTTATTCCCCTCCGTCCCCTTTTTTTAAAGGTTAGCTGTGCACTGTCATTCTTTTTATTTTCTTTCCAAGTACATGAAAAGTCCATTCTGTTGGTATCATTGTAAGTAGCAATCTTTGAAGTTTGCATTATTTTTATTATATACATAAATTTATAATTTACATATAGGAGTTGGCTAAATGTTAAACAAATTTGTTTTGTGTGTGTTCTAGTCTTGGGGCTTGAACTCAGAGCCTGGGTGTTGTCCTTGAGGTTTTGTACTTCAGTCCAGCGCTTTATCTTACTATATATAAAATATATCACTATATATAAAAATACTTGTTAATCTAGCTAACAAATATATATTTTTATATATGGTGATTTCAGTATTTTTTTTCTTTTTTCTTTCTTTCTTTTTTTGATCAGTCATGGGACCTGGCTTTGAGCCACCACTTCTGATTTTCTAGTGCTTAATTGGAGATAAGAGTCACATGGTCTTTAGTACTCAGGCTGGCTTTGAACAGTGATGCTCAGATCTCAGCCCCATGCATAGCTAGGATTACAGGCGTGAGTCACCACGCCTGGCTTCAGTCTTTTTTTTTTTTTCTGGAATAGTGATCACTGTGATTTTACTTATAAAATATATTTTAGGCGAAAACAATAGAATTATTGTTGATTTGCTTCTCCTTCCTACTTCTTTCTTCTTATTCTTTTTTTGGGGTGTGGGGGAATCATGAGGGTTGAGCTCGGCTTGGGCACTGTCCTGAGCTCTTCAACTCAAGGCTACCACCCTACCCCAGGGCCTGGGTGTTGTCCCTGAGCTCTTTAGCTCAAGGCTACTGCCCTACCCTTGAGCCAAGCCCCACTTCCTATTCTGGAAGTTAATTGGAGATAAGAGTCTTAGGTCTTTTAGTGCCTGGCCTGGCTTTGACCTTGATCCTCAGATCTCAGCCTCCTGAGTAGCTAGTATTATAGGCATGAGCCACCATGCCCGATTACTTCATTATTTTCTTAATGCTAGTGAAAAAATGTTCTCCAAGAGGCTTTAGTCTGGAGCCTGTTCCTTTTCTTTGCCTTTTCATTCCATTCCCCTCTTCCTGCCCCTGCTTTCTCTCATCAGTCATGGAGCTTGAACTTTGGGCTGGGTGCTGTCCCTGAGCTCTTCAACTCAAGGCTAGCTTATTCTACTACTTGAGTTACAGTACCACTTCCGGGTTTCTGGTGGTTAACTGAAGAAAAGAGTCTCACAGGCTTTTGTGCCCGGGCTGGCTTTGAATCATGATACTCAGATCTCAGTCTCCTGAGTAGCTAGGATTACAGACATGAACCACTGGTTCTTGCCTCACTCTCTTATTTATTTGATACTTTATTCTCTACATTTACCTCTGCAGTATTTTTTCTTACATTTTTTGTTTTGTTTTTATTCTGTTGCCCCTTGTTTTTACAATCTTTAGGTACTTTTAAAAATAATTTATTGGCAAACCAGACTAGTGTAAGATATTTAAAGTTTTCCTAATCTTCATAGAAAGAATTGGGTGATAATTGGAGTATGTTTTCCTGATATTATTTAAACAGTGACAACAACAACAAAAATTATACTTAACTCTGTGTTTTTAAGGTTTCTGGGGAAGATACATGTATAGAATGAGCCATGACAAATAGAATGCAGTATTGCTTTTGTTATGTGGAGCTTTGGTCTGAAAGCACCTGGGCTTGTCTATATGGATGGTGTCCTTGCTCTGAACACAACTGGAAGCTGAGAGGACATGTCTTTCTCTTAAGTTAGATCTTATGTTTTAACAAGATAATAAGTCCAAGTTGTATAAGACCTTGTAGGCGATATTAGAAGCTTTGAATTTTATCATGAAGGGAATGAGGAACCAGATATAGCTTCAGACAGGGTGAAGGAGATGAGAGGAGGTTGAGAATGTGGTGCATTTATTGCTTGAGTTTATTGCTATGAATAAAGTACTTTGAGATTGAGGGCTGAATTCTAGTTCTATCCATCTATCCATCCATCTATCTATCTTTTTTTTTTTTTTGCCAGTCCTTGGGCTTGAATTCAGGGCCTGGGCACTGTCATTGGACATGTTTTGCTCAAGGCTAGCACTAGGCCACTTGAGCCACAGCACCACTTCAGGCTTTTCCTGTGTATGTGGTTCTGGGGAATAGAATCCAGGGCTTTGTGCATGCTAGGCAAGTATGCTACCACTAGTCTACGCTCCCGGCCCCATCCTTATATTTTCAGAGCAGTAGCTATGTATAATAAATTTTTCATCAGTGCTTCAGGTTTTGTAACTGTATATTAAAAATAAATGGAAAAGAATTAAGACCTAAGGAAATCATATATATTGAGCACCTACTATGTTATTAGTGAACCCATTCTGATTTAGAATATATTCAAACAGTGAAATGGAAAGTGCCATAGTTTTCCTTCTTTCTCTTTCTCTCCTCTCTCTCTCTCTCTCTCTCTCTCTCTCTCTCTCTCTCTCTCTCTCTCTCTCTCTCTCTCTCTCTTTTTTTTTTTCCAGTTCTGAGGATTGAATTTGGGGCCTGAGCACTGTCCTTGAGCTTTTTCAAGGTTAGCACTCTACCACTTGAGCCCCAGCTTCCTACTTTTTCTGTGTATGTGGTTTTGTGCATGCTAGGCAGGCCCCACCTACCACTAAGCGACACTCCCAGCTCCGCCATAGTATTATTTCATAGTATAGGAGCTTTAAATCAGTTTCTGATCCCAAGATTTAATTGAATGTGCTAGGTGATATGGAGAGAAGACTTCTAAGAAAGGGGGAGAATGCTCAAAGAGTATGTTTAAAAGTGAGGGAAGCCAAAGTAATAATAGAAGCAACAATTATTCACAGTCATTGTCATCAGAAAATTTTACTTCTTATTGATAAAAATAAATACTATGTGACACTCCCCAAATTTTTTCAACTACTTGTAATACAAGCTATTAGTATGATGCTAAATAGACATGAGGGGAAAAATGGTTATGGTTATTGTTTCATGATCATACAGTAAGTACAAATAGAATTAGTACTTAAGGCTTCTGACTAGCTTCCTTCTCTGTGAGTACTGACACATTTGTATCCAGAAGGTATTGGAGCAAGAGTAAGTGAATTTGGAGTTACGATCTTAGACAGCTGTGTGATAAGCCAATGGCCCCACTGTATTGGTATTGTGCTTTCTATTCCTGTGCGAGAGCCCTTTTCGTGAAGTCTCTTATGACTCAGTTTCCTCCTGTTAGTCTTCCATTAACACTTCTTTCCCTTTATCTTTTCTCTCTTGTCCTTTTTTTCACTGGCATAGTGATCTCTCTGTTAAAACCTTCATTTTTAATCTAGCTAGTATATAAAATTGAGGAACATAAAAAGCAAAGTTTGAAAAAAAAACACAACAAACTATCATGGGGATTCATCTTACATTTTCCAAGTAGGAGGCAATGCATGGGCTGAATGTGGTAGCACACGCCTGCAGCTCCAAGCTTGGGAGGCTGCTGGCAGAAGGTCACAAATTCAAGGCCAACCTGGGCTACATAGTGAGACCCAGTCATCCAAGAAAATAAAATGATGAAAAAGCTTGCTTTCTCTGAATGTTCAGGTAGGACTCATCTGATCTTTTCCTTAAGGTACTGTTTATGTGACAGAAAACAAAAATATTCCACTAATGGCCTATGATAGTAACAGTTGTCAAGTTCTTCTGTAGTTGTTACCTTCTTTCTAGACATAGATTGGGCTACAATAAAAAAATAAATCATAAGTTATGTGAACAAATTTTTCCTTTTAAGCTAACTTTGAAAATCTGATAAAATGGGGTTGGGAGTTTGGCCTAGTGATAGATTGCTTGCCTACCATGAACAAAGACCTGGGGTCGATTCCTCAGTACCACTTACATAGGAAAAAAAAAAAAGCTGGAAGTGGTAGAGCTCTAGCTTTGAGAAAGTTCAAGGTCAGTGTTCAGGCCCTGAGCTCAAGCCCAGGACTGGCCAAAAAAAAAAAAAAATCTGATAAAATGTATTTATATTTTTCAGAAGCAGAGGATGCAGTTATAGTCCATAATATTAAAACTGTTTTCTTTGTCATTTTAGACCAGTCTGCCTAATTTTATATGACATTCCTTTTATGGCTACTTGGTTTTTACTTGTGTCAACCTTTAGGTGAGTCAAACCATCTATCATTTCCCATGTAACATTTTCTTTATGATTCTTTATAAACATGTAAAACTTTTATCCAAATGGTGATTTGAACAGCTGATTTTATTTTGATGGGTTCCCATTCCCTTTACAGTATGCTTCCTCTTCTACTAAAGGACGAACTCCTAATACCCTCTGTTGTGACAACGATGGCATTTTTTGTAGCCTGTACAACTTTCTTTCCAGTATTTGGAAAGACTTCAGAAGAAGAACTGAAGTTGAAATCTTTCTGCATTTCTGTAAGGAAGTATCTTCCACGTTTTACATTTCTTCCCAAACTAATACAATATTTGGTAAGTTGTTTTAAGGAATATTTTCTAGCATGCCTATTTTTAAAAAATTACTGATGTCTTCTATAGCTTTTGGAGATACTATTCACATGACCACCCATTTAATGTGTACGTATTAGTAACATTTGGTATGGACACAGATTTATATGAATATCACCATAATCTTACTATTACAAAAAGAAACCCCTGTACCCATTGGCAGTCATCTCTCATACTTTTCATCCTAACCCCCAGCCATGGTAGTACTAGTCTACTTTTTATCTCTGTAGATTTACCTATTCTGATCATTATATATAAATGGGATGGGCATTTCTTCATAGGTTTCTTTGCCATTCTTACCTCTTTTGAGACATCTCTTCTGAGCTCTCTTGCCCATTTACTGATTGGTTTATTAGGTCTGGGAGGGGTTGGTTTCTTGAGCTCCTTGTATATATTGGATATTAGGCCTTTTTCTGATATATTGCTGATGAAGATCTTTTCCCAATTGGTTGGCTGTCTTTCTAGTTTAGGAACTATGTCCTTAGCTGTTCAGAAACTTTTTGTTTTGATGTAATTCCACTTGTCAAGCCTCTCTCCTATCTGTTGGGTCTCTGGGAAGTTTCTACCTATACCTAAAAGGTCTAATGTTTCTCCTAGACATTGAAGTCTTTGATCTACTTTCAATTAATATTAGTACATGGTGAGAAACAGGGATCCACTTTCAGTTTTCTGCATATGGATGCCCAGTTTTCCAAACATCTTTTTTTTTTTTGTTGGTCATGAGGCTTGAACTCGGGACCCGGGCCCTGTCCCTGAGCTCTTCAGTTCAAGGCTATCGATCTCTTGAGCCACAGTGCCACTTCTGGTTTTCTGGTGGTTAATTGGAGATAAGAGTCTCATGGACTTTAGTGCTTGGGCTGACTTTGAACGGTGATCCTCAGTAGCTAGGATCCTGAGTAGCTAGGTTTACAGGCATGAGCCACTGTGCCTGGTTTTTAACATCAGTTATTAAAGAGGCTATTTTTTTCTATTGTATGTCTTTGGCTCCCTTATCAAATATCAGATAACTACCTATGAATGTATGATTTTACTTCTGGGTCTTCTAATCAATTCCGTTGATCTTTGGATCTGTTTTTGTGCCAATACCAAATTGTTTTGTTATTATGACTCCGTGGTAAGAGAGGACTCTGTGGTCCTTTCTTGGGTGGGAGAGAGGGATCCGGGCCTAGCACTCTGGGTCACCACCGGTACTGGTCTCCCAAGGGAAGGACCTCCGGCAGGGTGCTCACACTTCCTGGCATTGGTTCTGGGTTGACTGCAGTTTTCTGCATCTGGATGCTATAGTCTTTCCGTGTGCTGGTCAGGTCCCGTGCAGCTGCTGGGCTGCTCTATAGCTGAGCTGCATGTATGAGATGAGGACAAGGCAGTTTGCAGTTTTCTGTCCTTGTGTGTGTTAGGTATATGTTTTTCTTTGTTCTTGTCATTCTGTTTATATTTTTCTTGTTGTGGATCTCTTGGGGAGAAATGCGTATTAGGACCCAAAGGCTGTTGATTAGAGGGAGGTAGGGTGATTCCCTATTGCTTTGCTGTCATCTGGACCCCCTTTTCCAGATGTCCTGTTCTTTTGGGACGGCTACTCAGCAGAGTATGGTGCTGGGTGCAGCTGAGTTATCCTGCTGCTTGTGCCCTGGGAACAGTGATGTGGCAGAAGCTGGCTTAGCACTGCTAACAAGTAGATGGAGGAGGGGTCTAGGACCATCACAAGAATATGAAATATCCACCTGGGGCAGATGCTTCCTGCCCACCAGCCTCAAATCCAAGCTTACTAGCACGTGTTGAAGGCCAGCACCACTGCACTGCAGCACAGGTACACCTGTATTGGATCATCCAATAAATCATGAGCATATCTACTGATCTCCCTTGAAAACCAGTTAACAGCATACATTCATCATTCATGAGGATGAAACCTGAGATCCCAAAGAAACTGTGAAAAGATGTCTTGCCTTTCCCCCCCCATCCCACTTTTCTGGTATAGGGATTGCCATTAGGGCCTTGTGCTCTGGCTTACTTGACTGGCACTCTTGCACTTGAGGCATTCTTCCAGATTGAAATGGTTAATTGGAGATTAGTCTTGCTGACTTTTCTGCCCTGACTGGCTTCAAACATGATCTTCCAGGTCTCAGCCTCCTTAAGTAGCTCAGATTATAGGCATGAGCTATTGGCCACAGCTTTTGTGAGACAAGGTCTAGCTATGTAGCCCAAGCTTACTGAAACTCAGTTTCCAAATGCTTCCTTTTATGTCTTGGTAGTTTGAAGTATTAGACAGGTTCTCAGACCTAGCTGTTAACACAGTGAAACTATTTGGAAAGCTTTGCTCCTACCAAGTACAAAGACTTACCTTGGCTTTTTTGCTCATGGTTGGTGCTCTTCCATTTGAGCCACATATTGACTTCCATCATGGAAGTACTTTTAATTCTTAGATGATTCTAACATGAAGCCAAAGTTGTTGAGAGCTACCTGCTAAAGAGACTAGATTTTTTTTTTCTCATCAAATCTACTTAATAACTGTAAATCATTGTTAGCAGTATAATCTACTTTTGCCTTGTATACTAAATATGTTTTTCTCTCCTAGTTTCTTACTTCAGTAATCGCTATGCTCATTTTGACGCTGGTGACTGTCACAGTGGATCCTCCCCAGAAATTGCCAGATTTATTTTCTGTATTGGTGTGTTTTATATCCTGTATGAACTTTCTGTTCTTCTTGGTATACTTTAACATTATAATCCTGTGGGATTTTAAACATGGAAGAAGTCAGAAGAAAATCAACTAATCTGTATTCCAAAACAAATGTGAACTTTTTAAATGAAATGATCATTTTGAGAATCATGGAATTACTAGAAAAAGGTAAAAAGGCTTTTTTTGTGTCCATGAACAGAATAAATGTAATAGGACCAAAGATCAATTGAGGCTTTTAACTTCTAGGAATTGGTTGGCCAAAGCATATTGTATTTTGATTAATATTCACAGCTATTTAAATGGCAAAATGTAAGAATAATGTTCTTATTGGAAATGACTACTATAAAGGATACCTTAAAATCTGTAATTGGTGCTCTTTGTAAAGGAAATCACCAATTTTATTAATCAAGTTTTCTTTGCCTTTTAGTATGGACGTAATGTATACTTCATTGTGTAGAAAGTGCCTCAGGAAATTGAATTTAGTCTATTTGTTTTCTGTGCCAGGCCTGGGGGCTTGAATTCAGGGCCTAGGCACTGGCCTTATGGGTTCTTGCTCAAAAGTAGCACTCTTACGTCTTGAGCCACAGCTCCATTTCTGTTTCTTTGGTGGTTAATTGGATCTAAGAGTCTTAATAGTCTTTCCTTTCTGGATTGGCTTCAAATTGTGATCCTCAGATCTGAGCCTCCTGAGTAGCTAAGATTACAGGTATCAGTCTGCCAATACTTGACAAATTTGGGATAATCTTTTTAATTAATGAGAGTAAATTAAGGTGCTTGAAGGTTGATTATCATTAGATATGTACACTTGAATGTTTTTAAACAAAGTAAAGTAGGTTAAATGGATTCTTTTTTTTCTTTAAGAATACAGGTATACATGAATCCACAAAAATCATTTTTTCCCTAAATTTAATCTAAGTGGTCTCAAGTTTTTTTTTTGTTTTTTTTTTTGACTACAATCCTCAGAGCTTCCTGAATAGCTAGGATTACAGGTATAAACCACCAAGATTCTAGCTAAAGCTCTTTTTTATTAATCATAATTACTAGTCCTTTTAGAATCATTCTGTGTAAACTGGTGCATAAAGATTTCATCCATTGGGCGCAGGTGGCTCATACATCTAATCCTAGCTACTCAGAAGGCTACTCAGATCTGAGGATTGTGGTTTGAAGTCAGCCCTGGCAAGAAATTCTGGAAGGCTTGTTATTTCCAGCTAATCACCAGAAAACTGGAAGTAGTGCTGTGGCTTAAAATGGTAGAGCACTAGCCATGAGCAAAAGAACTCAGGGACAGCATGCAGGCACCAAGTTTAAGCCCCATGACCAATTGAAAAATAAAATATTTCATCCTTTTGTTATGATCAAGATTGCAGCAGCAGAAACAGTAATTCAAATCATGTTTCAGGTTACTTTTGTTCTATTAATGCAGTATCACTTATTGTTAGCAAAAACAAGTCTTTTAGTCTTTAAATATACCTATTTTGTATTTTCTCATAATACATTTTCTAGGTCTTTGATACAAATGTTAATTTTCACAGTTAACCATCACATAATGAATATATTTCCTCCATAAAGTAGACATTAAATTATATTAAATGATGTTATCACTTAAAATGGTGCAATTCAAACAGCACATACATTCTGGACATGGTCGTCTAAGGGCTGATGTAAGAGGTTATATGTAGCTGGGTGCTGACGGCTCAGGCCTATAATCCTAGCTACTCAGGAGGTTGAGATCTGAGGATGGAGGTTCAAAGTCAGCCTGGGCATGAAAGTCCATGAGACTCTTATCTCCAGTTAACCACCAGGAAACCAGAAGTGGTATTGAGGCTCAAAGTGGCAGCCTTGAACTAAAGAGCCCAGGGACAGTGCCCAGGCCCAGAGTTCAAGTCCCATGATTTGACCAAAAAAAAGTTTTTCAGTGTGATAAAGGAAAATGAGTTTAGACAAAACAAAAACCATGAAGTATTTCTTTCTCAAAGCAAATGTGCATAAAGACTCAAAGGGCAGGTCAGCACAGCTTAGCAGCCTTGAGCGACTGCCGAGTCGTCGGCACTGTGCATGGTCGCCATCTGTAATCACTGTGCCCAGATGTCAGCATGTTGGCTGGCTGGTGTAACCTTGTTAATACTGTTTTAAATTTTGTAGTATACTGGGATTTAACACAATGTTAAATCAATGTAAGTAACTGGAATAGAGAAACTTTAAAAGTAATCACCTGCATTTAAGATATAAGTAAATTCTATTAGAATACATTTTTCAGATGGATTCACTCTAGTACGGAATTACACTGCAGTTTTTAAGGAAATATATAATAGTAAAAATACTATTTTTTATCTATTAGAAACCAGTTTAAGAACATACTTTGAACTTGGAGCAGCTAGGTTCCAAAATACCAAAAATACCCAATTAGGACCACAGGAGTAGCCAATTCCAGAGCACTTCTCGAAGCTAAATTCAGGGTCACAGGGATGCTTTAATAGATGTCTAGGTTATAGAAAAGATAGAAAAATGTCTTACTTCCGTCACTAACATATTGGCCAAAAAATCAACCTTCTTAATGTTACTTTGAAGTCCATTTAGAGGGCAGAAACATTTCTGAGAAAGGAACATTTCTTCATTGCTGATGCACTTCAGTTTGCTTCTTAGAGAATAGAGTATATGCTTATACGTCATATACGAAGTATACAGAAATGATTTTCTCTTGAGGCAGTAAGAAGGGGAGAAGCATTCTGTCCAAATGATAAACCACAACTAAGGAGTGAAGTATTTACAAAAGTCAGAGCAACCAAAGGAAGGGAACAGGAGGTAGATAGGTTATAACTAAATATTGGTTACAATAACACAGAGGTTTCAAGTCACAGTGGGACTCCCTTCTGTTACATTCATTGTAAGATCAGGGCCAAGTATGTCCCCCTTTTCCCTCCCCCACGCAAACATTAGTTTTGTGTGTGTATCTTTCTGCTTTGTCCTTCATGCAGACTCCAAGGGTGATAAAGCGAGAGTCATCTGATCTACAATGAAGAGAACTGGGAAATGATTCTTAGCAGACCCAGCTGTTGTGAAAGGCAAAAGCTTAGTATATCAAGAGGTCAAACCCACAGGGCCTGGTTTAATAGCATTAAGCACATGCCTACATAACCTGGATTACATATGAAACCAATCTACTATTTAACCCTTAGTTTCCTAACTAGTATTAGTAATAGTTAACTTTATGAAATGTTTTGGCTTATACCCCAAAGTTAGTTTTTGGTAACATTTGATCAGAAAGATTGATCAGAAAGACTGTACCAAAGAGTATTCTTTTATTTTCAATCTTAATTTATTAGATTTTTGTTTCAGATTTTCGTACCATTTTTTTTTTTTGCCAGTCCTGGGATTGGGCTCAGGGCCTGAGCACTGTTCTTGGGCTTTCTCAAGGCTAGGGCTCTACCACTTGAGCCACAGCACCATTTCTGGCTTTTTTCTATGTATGTGGTACTGAGGAATTGAACCCGGGTCTTCGTGCATGCTAGGCAAGCACTTTAACCACTAGGCCAAACTCCTAGCTTCCATGTTTTATTTTCATGGTCTACTGAACTAAAAGACATCTTGTCAAACACTATGGAGAGCACTAGGAAAGCATCTTTCCGACACATGCCTCTGGAATGGTTTTAAAAACTTACAGGGTAGGGTACTCTGATTCCTCCTTTCCCTCCACTCCATTTGTGAGTGACAGCACAATAGATGGTAACACAAACTTCACCCAGAGTAAAAGAAATCTAAGTTAATGCTTCAAAATAATTCAGAAGGGATTGCTTGCTCTCTCAAGGTCTTTAAAATTCACTGGAGTCAGTGGGTAAGTTACAAAATAACGTCACATTTAAATGTCTATGCTGGGAAATGCATTGCAATATTTCATATGAGGTATAAAATTTGAAAAGAACTTTCAAAATGTATTTTTATACAAGCACAAAAAGGCTAGCATGTAAATAATAAAGATACATCCCTAAGATAATGGCTATAGAATGTATTTCTCAATCTGAGGATCGTGGTTCAAAACTAGCCCAGACACTAAACACCATCAGACTCTTACCTCCAATTAACCACTAGAAAACTGGAAATGGTGGCTTAGCACAAGGGACAGGACAGCACCCTTGAGCTGAAGAGCTCAGGGACAGTGTCCAGGCCCAGAGTTCAAGCCCCATGACCAAAAAGAAAAAAAAAAATGTACTTGCCAAACATTTTT
Organism: Megascapheus bottae; assembly: GCF_031878675.1. Classification (NCBI taxonomy): domain Eukaryota; kingdom Metazoa; phylum Chordata; class Mammalia; order Rodentia; family Geomyidae; genus Megascapheus; species Megascapheus bottae. The sequence continues at coordinate 42,235,148 of NC_143514.1, read as the reverse complement.
GTTGTTATATAAATTAAGCCATTTATTGTAGGCTAGGGATATCTCAGATGGAAGAGCTTCTACTGGTCTTTTAATTCCTTCAGTCTTCTAATAATAGACTTCTTCACTTGGGTGAAGTAGTGTTATAGGTCCAGGCACCACCAGCCATTGTTTTCATGCAGGAACCACAGTTCCAGATGCCCACAGCTTGCCTCTTCTCATCTTGGTCTTGCCACAGAAGGAGCAGGTATACTTGGCATGCTGGCTGATTTCAAATTTTTCCACCATCTTCTGGAGTGAGGCACCATGGCGGGTGCCGTATTTACCTATGACGCTGTCCTTGGTGCGTTTGGCCACATTGCCCCGACACAGGTCCAGGCTCAGAGAGCTCAAAACATTTTATTTTGTTTTATTTTATTTATTATTTTTGGCCAGTCCCGGGCTTGAGCTCAGGGTCTGAGCACTGTCCTTGGACTTTCTCAAGGCTAGAGCTCTACCGCTTGAGCCTCAGCACCACTTCCGGCTTTTTTTTTCTATGTATGTGGTACTGAGGAATAGAACCCAGGTCTTCCTGCATGCTAGGCAAGCACTCTACCACTAGGCCAAACTCCTGGCCAGCTCAAAACTTTTTTTTTTTTTAAAAGGTGCTCATACTTTAAAGTAGAAAAACTACTACCTAATTTGACTCTAATTTATTCAGTGTTCCAGAAAAAATACAGCCTTGTCCACTGTCATACATACTTTGAATATATAGAAACAGTGCTTTGAATATACAGAAACGTGACACAGAATATAAGGTCCTCTTCTACGTGTTGGCTTACACTAAAGGGTCAAGAAGAAATGTATTATTTACATTGAGATTATCTACTGGTGTGTGTAGAAAGTTTAAATTAGCTGCAAGAAATTTTATCTAGTCTTGCACCTGCCTAGTGCTACAAGCTGGTATTTACTGGGCAGATTAATTACAAACATTTCTTCTGTTCCTTTAAATATGATCAAGCAGATGCAGAAATTTTGCTCATAGAGGGTAGCTTTCTTCTAGGTGTCTGTAAAATATAAAAGATGATTATTGCATCATCACATATCAGTTCCCAAATGAATATATTTCATACATTATGTATAAAATTATTTAATCATTAATCACCCATTTAATCCTGTTAACTTTTAAATTAGATACCTCTTATTTGCTTTTTATTTGTGTAGTGCTGTTTAAACTTAGGGTCCCAGGCTTCCTAGATGGGTGCTGAGCTACAGCCCTGCCCTCATTTGCTTAGTTTGAGGTTTTAAGTAGGATTCACTTTACAAGAACTTATATGATTACTCTGACACAGCAGTGGCTCTTCATCTTATGTGAAAATACCTGACATACTTTTGAGAGAATTTTAATGCTCTGACATGACCTACTGAAAACTACCACAATTACATGCCTTCCTCTGAAAGCTTAAAGGGTCTTTTAAGCAGGTGCTTCCTTCAACAGCTGCCCCCTAAAAGACTTTATTGTGAGATTCTTATCCACAGTGTGTCCCTCTAGGGACTCCTAGTGGTACTGTAGAGGTTCTTGTCTTATTTTGACATTAGGAACTTTGTGTGAAAAGAGAAGCCTTGGAAGGAAGCAGCTGGTGGCACTCCATGGTGTTGTGTGTCCCATAGGGTATTTGGAACTTTCAATCCCTCCTTCCTTAATAGTTATAAGGAAGTAGTTGCATGGTGGGTCCTTACCCTTCCCTATTTTTATTTATTTATTGATTGATTGATTGCCAGTCTGGGCTTGAGCTTAGAGCCTGAGCACTCTCCTTGGACTTTCTCAAGGCTAGAGCTCTAGCACTTGAGCCTTAGCACCACTTCTGGCTTTTTTCTGTGTATGTGGTATCAAGGAATCGAACACGGGTCTTCGTGAATGCTAGGCCAAACTCCCGGCTCCACAAGGATTATTTTTTTAAGGAAAAGGTTTAACTAATATGTAATTATTTACTTAATTTTGTGCATTTCCAAATTTAACAGACATATTTTGTATTATAGCAACTATAATTACTTTTCTGCTACTATTTTTTAAACTAAAGACTTGTAAATCTCATAATGTAAATACCTGGTTTCTACCGGAACAAAACACAGTGAAATTTAGAGAAATTAGAAAACTGAAAACAGTACCTTGGTTTAAAATGGATTTCAGGAATTCATAACTGTCAAGATGATACAATTCTGTGCGAAAAAAAATTTTTTTTCAGAAAACACTTCAGAGTAACTTATCACAGTATATGATGCTGAAATACTGATTCCAGATGAAATTAAAATGAACTTAGTTTACATAGTAAACAGAAGTCATAGACTTCTGGCTAGTTTTATTTTAGAATTTACATTTAAAAATTATTAAAAAACAGACAAGAACATTTGTTATAATGTATACTTTCCACTGTTGGACTAAGGAATGTGAGTAGTGTGCTGATAGTAACTCTAGTCATTATACGCTGTGTGTCATTGTGATTACTTGTCATTTACGCTAGGTTCAAAACTCGTGAACAGCAGGGCTGTTCTGGTTGCCTAGGACAGTTCCTAGTTTGTAACAGCCATTCAATAAACAATAAATGAAGTGGGCAAAGAGCAATCTGTAAGCCTTTGAAAATACTCAGGTAATTCTTTTAAAAAATGCTTAGAATAGCTGTTTATTCATACATTCATTGTCATGTACTGAGGACTTTCTGACTTAGTTCTGTAGAGGCTCTTGTCTTTAGAGGAGTCCAGAAGGAAATAGAGCATTATACTATATTGCATCATAATACATTTATAAATATTCAGACAAATGGAGGGGGTCTAGAAGATGAGGCAATTTTTCTGTTACATAGGGTTTGGGAAGTTACCCTAGAAGTTGAGACATCTAAGACTTATGTTCCAAGATAAGCAGGAGTTTGCTAGATGAGAAGGAAGAACAATCTAGTAGAGAGAGGACCAGCAGGGAAGCTAGTCAAAGAAATTTTGCAGGACTGAAGTATGTGATGGGAAGTGTGGCTAATATGACCAGCTTTTTCCTTTCTAGGGTCTGAGAGGGAGGGTTAATCACCTACTATTATTACACAAATCAGTTTCTTAGTAATCTAATTAGCTATAATACTACTAATATCTGCTTTGCTATACATGTATTTAAAATATGCAAACCATAAAAAAATTTATTTGACTTGGATGGAGGGCTTTTTTGACTTGTCTCAGAGTTAAGAAAGGGGAAAGAAATGTTCGACTGTCAGGTGACAGAAAACCAATTTCTATAAATGTGCCAGAATAATTTTTCTCTACCACAAGAACAGTCTATTCATTCAGTCTATTCATTACAGTCTTTTTATAGTATTTTTATTTAATAAAACCTATTAAGACTACCATACAAATCTCTTTACTTATGCTTTTATCTCTTAACTGATCAATTTTTATATTGCTGACATCCCTTCTTCACCATTTGCTCATTTAAAAATTCATAGTATGTGAGCTGTGTCTCAGGAGAAAATGTCTATAAAATTTGTTACAGCTGGCAAATGTGTATGAGTCAGTGATAGCACATGACTAAATGCTTCACAGAAAATAAAATTTGTTTCTGTAGTAAGCAGAACTGTTTAAATGTTATTTATTTTTATGTTTCAAAGAAAATATATTGTGAAGTGCTGCATTGATTTAATACGCAAAAATGTCTGTGTACACGCTGTAGAAGGAAAATTTATGAAACCTTTGCACAACTCCTTTAATTGAATTTTCCAAATCTCTCACCACACACAAATAATCAATATCTTCTGCAGAGAAAACCAGTCAGAATTATTACAGTCTTTCTTTTCAATTTTGTTGTCATCAGCACATACAGAGCACCTGGATATTTGTAATGTCTGCTGCTAGCAACTTATTTACACCTCTTAAACACATAATTGCTACTAAGTGAGTCCAGATATATCGTTTCAACATTATTTTACTGATTTTACGCAAAAGAAAAATTATCATACTTCTCATAAAAGTATAAAAAAATTAAATCATGGAAGAAAATTACTAAAAAAGCTGTGAAAAGTCATAAACCTGTTCCCCTCCCCCCGTTAAGTCCTAGACAAATCCCAAGAAGCATTTTTAACTGTTGAAATGTATTCCCCAAACAATGATGGATGGTGCATTAACCTTATTAATAGCTCAGGTATGACCCTTGGATAGCTTACATGAAAACTGATTACTTGTAAGAGTTGAGGTCTACAGTATATACTAATACATATTTGTGCTCCCAAAAGTAATAGCTACATTTTTTAATTCACCCATAATTATTAAAGACAAGAGGGATTTTTTTAAAGGGGGAAAATTTTAAACCTCATCATGTCTAAACTTCAGACCTTGGGGCTTGTAAAACAGAAGTATCTGCTTAAAAAAAGATATTGTTTAATGCCATGTACTGTTGGGAGAAAAAAGGCTAGGAGTTCTCTGAGAGTAAAATTATTTAGTTGATGTGATAAATACTTTTTTCAAGACAGAGTAGGGGAAAGGACAACATATTTTTATGTTTAAAAAATACTTCTGTGCGTGGTTAGAATAAAAAGGCAGTGTAAGCTATTTATAGTCTTAGAACAAACAGAAGGGGTTGAAAATTTGTTCTGCATGCTTAAGAATTTGATAATTTTAAAATCCTATAACCTATATGAATTTTATAATGTAAATTAATTACAGAATTTTATAATGTAAGCTAACTAAAGAAGGACATGCTTTTCTTCAAACACCAGAGTTAGAAATTCTGAAATGTTTTCTATTACAAACAGCTGAAACAATCAAACTCTTTGAACAATATAAAGCTCAGATGGCTGTATTTCATTTAAAATATGCATACTGCAACCTACACAATTATTCTCAAAACAGATAAACTATGTTTTGGACTGAAGCTAAATGTCTACATTTCATATCTTGGCAACCACTCTACATTTTGCTTACATTCTTTTCAAAAACATTTTGTTTACTGGAAGTACTAGTCATAGACAAACAATGGTGGCATTTGTTAGAATCTCCAGAAAAAAAGATAATACCAAATACTACAAAATGCCATCTATTGACTAAGAACTGTCTGGATCAGGTTGTTTTAAGTAGAGGTTGGTTATGTAAAGTGAATACATTTCATGCTTTGCCATGTGATGATAATGTGACATTCCATTGTGCCAGCCCACTCAATGGTCATCTATTTAAACTCTTTGGCATAACAAATTTAAAATAACTATGAAAATTCACATCCATATCTAACAGAAAAAGAACTTTTCATTTGAGTCTTTTCCTAATACTCATAAAGCCAATATTATTAAGGAAACTGAAGTTAGGCTTACTTCCTAAATAACTGAAAGTAAGAAGTCTTCCTTTGTTTAAGAAAGTAGGGAGTGTGGCTTAGTGGTAGAGGGCTTGCCTAGCATGCATGAAGCCTTGAGTTTGATTTCTCGGTACCACATACATAGAAAAAGCCAGGAGTGGCCCTGTGGCTCAAGTGGCAGAATACGAATCTTAGGTAAAAAGTGTCTAAGGACAGTGCCCAGGCCATGAGTTCAAGCACCAGGACTGGCAAAAAAAAAAAAAAGAAAAAAAAAAGAAAAAGAAACTAGTACTTAGTAGAGGAAATCATCTGTACTATATCAAGGAACTCTCTGATTTCTAAGGTTAGCTCTTCTCAAAACTCTGAAACATTCAGTGCAGCTTCTTATTACCATGCATGCAAAGAATGCCCGAAGCCTTAAAAACCTGTGCCAGGTGTCTGCGTGGAACACCAGTGTTAGCCAGGCACTGGTGTCTCATTCCTGGAATCCTAGCTATTCCAAGGCTAAGATCAGAGGATTGAGGATCAAAGCCAGCCCCAGCAGGAATAGTCTGTGAGGCTATTATCTCCAATCAACCACCAAAAAAGTAGAAAGTGGAGCTGTGACTCAAGTGGTAGAGCAAAAAATCCTAGGGACAGCACCCAGGACCTGAGTGTTGTTTTTACAATTATACTCTTAGTATAATAATGACTGTAAGCAGTACTAAGTAAAGGGAAACAGCACTGAAATGAAAAAAAAATTAGGCTAAAAGATCAAGTTGAAGGAGTGCTCAACAGCACAAATACTAAAATTTCCCTCCAAATGTCTATTTTAATACATCCAGGAAAAATGTACACGAATCTAAGGGAATCTGAAAGAAAAAGGGAAAATGAGCAGGAAATAGTACTCTAAAGTGACAGGCTTATTTTCACTTTCACAGTTACATAAATGAAACAATTGTAGTACATTGTATTGGGTTCACTTTTATTTATATACTTTTTAATGTGAAGTTCATAAACATTTTAAAATTTATACTTTTTTCCTGTGCTAGTACTGGGACATGGACTCAGGGCCTGAACACTATCCCTTAGCTTTTCCATTCAAGACTAGTACTTTTTCCATTCAAGACTAGTGGAGTCACACCTCCACTTCTGACTTTTTTGGTGGTTAATTGGAAATAAGAATCTTATAGATTTTCCTGCTTGGGCTGGTTTGAAACTGCGATCCTCAGTTCTCAACTTCCTGAGTAGCTAGGATTAATTTTTAAAATTCTGGGTAATAAAATTAAAAATAAAAAGGCAATGAGAAATTTCTATTAAAAACCAAAAGCCTAATTTCAAATAAGAAACATAACAAAGTAAATTAGTTTGAAATGTTAGCAAGAAAACAAGCAAAAATAACCAGAAAAGTCCTCCTAAAATGAATGTATAAACAGAAACAGCTTCATTAAAAAAAAAACTTTAACAACAAAAAACCCCAAATTAAAAATATATAAGGTAGAAACCAGAGAAAGAGGCAGAAAAGCACTCAATAAACCTACATAGCTCAAACACAAATTACAGAGAAAATAAGCACTAATATGTTTGTGTTTGTGTGTGCATGTGCATGCATGTGCTAGTACCGGAACCCTGGAGGCCTCAGACTCTGGCTCTAGTTTTGGCTTTTTCCTAGTCAATTGTAAACTAGAATTTGAAGGATTTGTCTGCTTTGGCTAGTTTCAAACTGTGATCCTCAGATCTTGGCCTCCAGAGTAGCTACAGTTACGGGTGTCAGCCACTGGTATCAAGCTTAGGCATATTTATACACAATATGTAGAGGGATTAATATGCAAGATCTAAAGGTGCTGTATTCTTTAAGCTTTAAGACACAAGTAACCAATGTATTAGAAATGTAAAACATGAATGGTGATACAATTTTCTCTAGGAACATGCAAAACTGAGTTGTATGGGAAAACTTGACAATGGACAAGTTATTCTGTATGAAAGAAAAGAAATTAGCTGTAAGACTGATCTTGCATAAACACGGTGAAGTAAAATGGATAACAGAAAGGAGATAACAAATGTATCCCCTGGAGGAAAAGAGGATTTTAATGATATATTAATACTTTTGGTACAATTTCTCTTTATTCACTTCTTTGAGAATTTTTCTCTTCCAAATTTTTCAAATTCTAGTAAATGCCAACTACAGTATAGAATCTAGTTCTAAGTAGGTCCAGGACACTACAGATTTCCATTAATACCATTGGCATGGAATATATAGAGCTAAACTTTCTTCCATTTGGGAGTTATAGATGTATATTTCCTATAACTTAAAGACTCTTGCCATACAGTTTCCCATCATGTAAAAAGTCAGAGGCATTAGTTCACAGAACAGATCAAACATTCAAGCTGGGAAGTTTCCAGGGTACTGGCTACAATAATTTTAAATGCTTTATATAGTCATTTAATCCACCACTAAAATTATACATTGTTGGTCCTATGAAGAAGGAAATTTAATAGACAAAATTTTAGATTGTATTTCAAAAGACATTTAAAACAATCATCAGGGAAACTGATTTCATTAGACATAGTTTTCTGCTAAATGCAAATGAGATTACTGCTTTTTAAAAATAATATTCATAATTGGCCTTATTTGGTCAAATGGGATTAAAGTATCTCTTTATGTAATAAAGTAAAACATAACTCTACCTTTGTGAGGAAGTACTGAACTCTTCTTCTCAAACAATTTCTGTTTTGTTACTTTTGTCACTAAAAGAAAAGAAATATTAAGAATTAACATGGAAAAACCACACATGGTTGTGCATACCGGTTATCCCAGCTCTTGGGAAGCTGAGGTAGGAGGATGGCAAAATTGAGACCAGCCTGGGCTACAGTGCAAGTTCCAGACCATCCTGGGATATATAGGGAAACACAATTCATATGAAATATGAATAATTTTCCATTATATGGAAGAAACAACTTCAGAAGGCACAATTTAAAGGTCAATATAAGCCATGGATATCAAATACAAAGTGCAATGTCTTATTACATAAATAATATATGTAATATATATATATAATTACATATACTACATATATAATAATATGCAATTTCATATTTCCAAAATGATCTTTGTTAGAAGCCTATTAGAAGTTTCCAAGGTATAGTTTTTTTTTTCTTTCCCAATAAAGAGGTATCCTCAATGCTAGCCTAATAAAAGATACATGGCTTCTCATTTGGAAACAAAAGTAGTTCCTTCACATGTCCACTAATAGTGTATATGTAGTCTTACCAAATTTAAACTTGAGAAAAATGAAGATATTTACTTAAATTTACTAATGTTGAAAAACATTAATTTTTCTTACTTAGTTCCTTGGTTTTCTTCATTTCTCTTTTTAAGAACCGTGGTGTATAGAAGGTACCAATGAGATTTTCAAGTTCTCTGTTTCCCTTGAAAGCCTAAAAGAAAACCATCTTAAATGAGTTAAGTAAGTTTTCTATAGCATTACTGACAATAGAAAATTTTATGTTAGGCAATAGTTTCAAATGTTTCAATAGTTTTGGTGGTGGAGGATTTCTAATGCCTGAGTAAAAACAATGCATTATTATGAATCCTAACTATTCAAGAGGTATAGACGGAGAGAATCATGATTGCAGACCAGCCCAGGCAAAGAGTCAGCGAGAGCACAGTCTTAACAACAGGTGTTAGTATACACCACATGTAGGAGGATCTGAGTCCTAGGAAAAATGTGGAGCCCCAACTGAAAGAAATAAAAAATAAAGCAAAAAGGGTTGTGGCTGTGGCTCGGGGTGAAATGGTGGGGTGCCTGCCTAGCAAGTCAAGGCCCTGAGTCTCCCACAGGCAAAACCAGTGGGTTACTAGTTTAAAAGATTAAGCCTATCTACAGATGTGAAAAAGCCAACAACTACTAATATATTATGGTTCAGCAATATTCACATAAGCAAAGACATTCTCATTTCAAGTAAACTAAAATATCACTTGTAAATTCTATTAGGTTGAATCTCCAATTTAAGACTTATTTCCTATTGCTCTTTTCAAATGAGGTAGAAGTATGACAAACTATATACAAAAAGGCAAACCTGTATACTATGTAAATTTTGTATTATCTTCACAATCTCTTCTGATGATTTTTCAACTTCAGATAGCAAAGTCATGAATCTAGGAATGAAGGAGAAAATAATACCCAGTATAAGTAAATATTATACATGTAGCAAGTCACATTTAGAGCTTCACGTCCACTTCAAGAAACTTTGATTCTGTTTTCTATTCCTCTCAATATTTCTCAGAGTGGTAAAGTATGCAAACTGTCCTCCATTTTTCATTGCTTTACAAAAAATATATGTGACCAAGCATCTTCATACCACTGCTCACTTATCTTCACTCAAAACTGTGAGGTGGTGTTACTCAGACTTTTTGTTTTTTGCGGCCAGTCCTAGGGCTTGAACTCAGGGTCTGGGCACTGTCCTTGAGTTTTCTTTTTTCTTTTTTTTTTGCCAGTCCTGGGCTTGAGCTCAGGGCCTGAGCACTGTCCTTGGACTTTCTCAAGGCTAGAGCTCTACCACTTGAGCCTCAGCACCACTTCCGGCTTTTTTCTATGTATGTGGTACCGAGGAATCGAACCCGGGTCTTCGTGCATGCTAGGCAAGCACTTTAACCACTAGGCCAAACTCCCAGCCACTGTCCTTGAGTTTTCTCAAGGCTAGTGCTCTACCACTTGAGCCATAGCACCACTTCTGGCTTTTTCTGTGTATGTGGTATCAAGGAATCGAATCGAGGGCTTTGTGCATGCTAGGCCAGGCTCCCAGCCCCCTCAGAGTCATTTTGAAAAATAAAAAACAAATTGTATGGCTTACATATTTCAGTGCAAAGAAGATATGAAAGCAGTCTTTTAAATTTGAAAATGAAGAAAAGGAAAAAAAGGAAATATCACTTATAGTTCCACTTTCTGACCATATTGCTAGTTAATGTTCTGGATATTTTTCTTAGTTTAAAATATTTTATAAGTTTAAATCATGCTTTAATTAATATAACATACTCAAAATGTATATAATTTTAGGGGCTGTACAATTTTCTATTTAGTAAATATGGGAAGATAATGTAACCTGTTCCTTATTGTTATTTCAGTCTCTTTTCCAATTTTAAGATTCCATACTATATGTGACAATCTATATCTAGATTACACAGTAAAAAATAAATGTAATACCAGTTACATATATAATTTAGAATTTTGTAGTATCTATGCTAAAAGGAGTAAAAAGAAACAGGTGCACGTATTTTTAGTAACATTTTCTTTAACACATATCCTAAACGTAATCACTTTAGCATTTAATCAACAAACAAATATTTTATATTTTTCTTGTTTTTTTTTTTTTGCCAGTCTTGGGCTTGAGCTCAGGACCTGAGCACTGTCCTTGGACTTTCTCAAGGCTAGAGCTCTACCACTTGAGCCTCAGCACCACTTCTGGCTTTTTTCTATGTATGTGGTACCGAGGAATCGAACCCGGGTCTTCATGCATGCTAGGCAAGCACTTTAACCACTAGGCCAAACTCCCGGCCCTATTTTATATTTTTCAAGTCCACTCATCACCTGTCTCATTTCTGACATGCCACATTTCAAGTGCTCATCTGCCACATGAAGCTAGTGACTTTAAGACAGCACCAATCTGTATTATTGATTTTATGAGACCAGAAATTCAAGATCACATGATATTAGGCATTAAATTTTGTGCTGTAAAAGGCAAAAGTGATGGATTAAAAATTTCAAATATAACTGTAGTGCTCTAGGTCTGAATTGAGCAGAATAAATTTCTAAGTAGGCAAAAAGAACAGAGGTATAACACAAGAGGGGAAGTTGTAAAAACAATGATGGGTGATTATTTAAATTTTTTCTGTAATATTATACATTTTACTTTGTGTCACCTGTTTGAAGTTTAAATTGCTTAACCCTTGAGACTTAGCTTGAGAAATGATACTGAAAACACGGAACCTGTCTCCCTGATGGAGCAGGATTTAAGTGACTCCTACATACCATGAAAGTCAACTAATCAATGGCCCCAGAAGTTCAAAGCAGAGGCAGATAAACTTCTTTCTTGTAAGAAGCAATCCTGGGACTCTTTATCTTGTATCCTATTCCTGGGAAATCTGGAGTGGCAGAGCCTTTCCACATTTTCTTATCATTATCTCAAAGAGACGATGATACTTAGTGTTGAACTTCAGAGAGCAGTGCAGGAAGAATTAAACCCTGCAGACCTGCCATCTGGAATGACTATCAGGGGCTGTGTTCATGTATACAGTAAGACAGCAATGGCAACCTCAGGAGGTGTGGAATGAGGTACCCCAAAGAACCTCCTGGTAACTCCTCCACATTAAGACGATCACCGAGAAGCCATGCCAAGCAAACTTCTGATGACTGTTATGTCTACCATGGAAATACCAATTCCTTACAAAAATCATAAAGTATGTACTTTGCCATGTCTTCTGAGTCAACAAAGAAGTCTTCATAATTTTTGCAGATCAGTTGCTGAGCCAAATTTTAGAGAAATAAAGGTGATTCTTTATAAGCATATTTAATACTGCTTGTTCTAGAAACAAAATTTTCAGTGCTTACTGATAATTTTCTTCTACATTTCCAATGAGGGGTTCAATTCGCTAGATGATGGCAGTATTATTGTTTGCACAAGAGCTCCTCTGCGTTTAGTATATCTTGACATTTCTCATATTTATTTCTGAACACTAGTGATCTTCATGTAAAAGTATCACCAGTGAAGGTCATTTCTATCTTACATATCACTGTCAGCTTCCTAAATAGATTTGCTTTTGTCTAGTCTAAACAGGATCAAATCCTTCATCTTATAATGACTCTGAACTGCCCAGGCGTTACAGATGACTACATTCAGACGTCCAGCGATTGCTGCCAGTCTTATCGCATCCTTCCATTTGGTCAAATCCTGTTGTTATAGCCAAAGTCCATAGCAGCCAACTTGAGAAAACTGAAACAAGGGCTCTCCTTAAGTAACCTCTTCCTTGTTAATCAGTAACTATTCAGTAGGCACCATTCTAGGTAACTTAGGTTATAAATGCATACATCCTTGCCCTCATGAATCTTATAATTTGGTGAAGAACACATATAGAGGAACACACAACTAGAAGTTACAGAAAGAAGACAAAACACTCTTTTGGGGACTTTATCATGGCTTTTGGAGGTTTTGCCTCTTGCACTGTATTTTCAATGCCTAGAGAATTAGTACAGGGGTACCATGACTTACATACTAATTGCCTATTAGGGTGTTTGTAAGGGTGCTTGTAGTATGCCAGTTGCCCAATAAATACTGGATGGATCAGATCAATTAAAAGATCCAAAAAGATCAAACCCAAGAACCTATAAGACAAGTGAAATAGGGCTGGGAGTTTGGCCTAGTGGTAGAGTGCTTGTCTAGCATGCACGAATACCCGAGTTCGATTCCTCGGCACCACATACATAGAAAAAAGCTGGAAGTGGTGCTGAGGCTCAAGTGGTAGAGCTCTATCCTTGAGAAAGTCCAAGGACAGTGCTCAGGCCATAAGCCCAAGCCCAGGACTGGCCAAAAAAAAAAAAAAAAGTGAAATATGTCCATCTTTCACTTGTCTCATGTTTTCACTTCCTTCATACCAAAGACTCCACAATTCATTGATTCAGATGTAACACCGAGAAATTAACTACTTCAGCCCTTTCATATTCTGTCATATACATGCTTTTCTAATGTGGAACTCTGGATTCTTCTACCTATTTTTTTTTCTGTGTTCGTGGTCTAAGCTGTAAGTGCTAGAAGAAAAATAAAATGTGAGTGTAGGGATATAGCTTAATAGTAGCGTGCTTGCCTAGCATATTGAAAGTACTGGGTTTGATCCATAGCACTCCCAAAAATGTCTTACAGCAGAACTAATATCAATGTTAGAAATAAAGTATATGATTTTGCTGAGTCTCAATGCAATTTAACTCTGTTGTAATAATGTCAATTAACAAAATATTCTCTTTTTTCAGAAATAATTGAACAAAACAATGGTCTAACCCAATCTCTACTTTGTTCATAATAAAATGAAAACTTGGGGTCCAGGAGTTTGGCCTAGTGGTAGAGTGCTTACCTAACGTGCATGAAGACCAGTTTGACTCCTGAGTACCACATACACAGAAAAAGTCAGAAGTGGTATTGTGGATCAAATGGTAGAGCTCTAGCCAAGGGCTGTGCTCAGGCCCTGAATTCAAGCCCCAGGACTGGCCAAAAAAAAAAGAAAAGAAAAAGAAAAAAGAACTCATATGCTTGGGTATATTATACACCATTAAAACAATAGTTACTCTCCAATGATACAAATGTACTCTTGACTCTGTTACTGAAGTGTTATCTGGAAAGTTACTATTGCTAAGAAACTACATTTAACAATTAACCTGAGATTACTTGTACATTACAAAGGTGACATCATTAAGTTTTTTGTTCTCATCATACTGACAATACATGCTACATAATACTTCGTTAAAAATAAGCCAGTGGCTCATACCTGTAATCCTTGCTGCTCTGGAGGCTAACTAAGATATGAGGATTGTGATTTGAAGCCAGCCTGGGCAGAAAAGTCCCCATGAGACTTTGATGTCCAATTAACTACTCAAAAACTGGACGTGGCACTGTGGCTTAAAGTGGCAGAGCACTAGCCTTGAGTTAAAGAGCTTAGGGACAGTGTTCAAGCCCAGAGTTCAAGCCCCATGACCACCACCAATAACAAAAGTCACAGAACATTCAAATTAAAAAAAAATTAAATTGACAATAATACGCTACTAATAATTTTGTTTTCTCAATTAAAGGTATATTATTTTATAATCTTTATATTACTTAATTTTAAAGACAACTTTGTGGTAAAAATCATTTCTATTTTATAGATATGGAAACTGAAGACAAAAGAATCATTTCATTATTCAAGACTTAACAACAGCCAGGATGTGAAGCTAGGTATGTCTCGCTTCCTGGCCTCAAGACTGGTCATTTTTTTTTTTTTTTGCCGGTCCTGGACTTGAGCTCAGGGCCTGAGCATTGTCCTTGGACTTTCTCAAGGCCAGAGCTCTACCACTTGAGCCTCAGCACCACTTCTAGCTTTTTTCTGTGTATGTGGTACCGAGGAATCGAACCTGGGTCTTTGTGCATGCTAGGCAAGCACTCTACCGCTAGGCCAAACTCCCGGCCCCGACTGGTCATTTTTTTAAACAATCAATGGACAGTGTAAAAATACTCCTTGGCCAAAAAATGTCCCCTGTGTTTTTAGGTCTGTTTATTATATTATATTTTCATGGACTTCCCTGGGTAGGTTTTTTTAGGTATCATTTAGTTTTTTAAATTTAAAAAAGGTATAACAAAAGTTATTATTTAAAACATGATAAGTGTATAATTCAGTAGATTGACAATATTGTGCAACCACCACTACCACCACCAAATCTATTATTACAAACAAAAATTTTAACCATTAAGATTGCTTGAGGGGTCTGGGAGTGTAGTCTTATAGGTAGAGTGCTTGCCTAGCATGTACAAAGCTCTGGGTTCAATTCCTCAGTACCACAAATACAGAAAAAGCTGGAAGTGGTGCTGTGGGTCAAGTATTAGAACACTAGCCTTGAGAAAGCTCAATGACAGTTGAGCCCAGGCCCTGAGTTCAAGCCCCAGGACTAGGGGAAAAAATGCTTAACTCCGTGTACCCAGCCTAACTAGGGTCTGAGAACCTATCATCTACATTTTATCTCTTTAAACTCATCTTTTCTAGAGACTACATATAATTGAAACCCTAGAATATTTGTCCTTATCAGTCTGGGTAATTGCACTAAGTCTTGTTTTCAAGGTCCATTCAACGTGTGGCATGTACCAAAACTTCATTCACTTTTATGACAAATAATATTCAGTTGCATGTATATATCACATTTTGTCCCATCCATTCATCTGTGGAGAAACATTTGGGTTGTTTGCACCTATTGGGTATTGTAAAGAATGCTAGAGTGTATACTGATGTACCGATGTACAAACATCTTTTTGAGTGAGTAAGAGAGAGAGAGAGAGAGAGAGAGAGTGAGAGAGAGAGAGAGAGAGAGAGAGAGAGAGAGAGAGAGAGAGAGAGAGAGAGATTGATTTACATATGCTTAGTTGATGATACCAGGTTGCTTAAACCAATATTTCTCAATATACTATGTTCTACAGAAATAAAAATGAGAGATAATTCGTGAAAAGGGGATGAGGAGGGAGTTTAGAAAATCAAATATGTTAAGTTTATTCTATTTGGGACCTCTCAAAAAATTAAGTTTCTTTTTATGAAAAGAAGTTTTAAAACAGGCCAATTTATCAATTCTTTTGTAGTTGATACTTTGCCTACTTCAAGGTCATAAAAAGCTATCCTACATTTTCCTCTTAAATTTTTACTCTTTTACTCTTCACATTATAATCTATCTAGAATTGATTTTTGTGTATAGTGTGAGGCAAGGGTCCAGATCCAATTTCCCCAGCAAGTGACAGTGCCATCATTTATGGAAGGGACAAGTTACTTAGGCAGGAATATAGAGGATGTAGAAAAGGGATATCCTACAGCTAACTCAACTAATTGAAAATATTCTTGAAAACATCATACTGCTTGACTTCTCATTCTTAGATTACTGATTGTCCTTAATAGTTCTATTTATCTGAACAAATCTGATTTTGAGAAGAGGATACTCCAGAAAATTACTGATATTGGGTCACTAATGGATAATTGTGTCAATGAACTTCTTATAGGAATTTTACAAGTACAGTACATCACATCTTTAAGAAGAAATATTTCAGCTGAGCTTTTACAGTTAAGTTTTCATGGTTACAAATATAAAACCTCTGTTACGAAATATGTATGATTTCATAAATAATAAACTTACTCATCGTCTTCTTCTGTCAAATTGAAGTGAGTCATTGTTTTTCCTATATGAGTAATAAAGCAAAGTTACATGTAGATAAAAGACAATTTATCAAATTTAAGTAGAATTTAGATGGCCAATTTTAGCCAGGTGTGATTGGACATGCCTGCAGTCCCACTACTTGCAGACAGTGGCAGAAGGATACTGACTTAAAGGCCAACCTGTAATACAAAGCAAGGCCCTGTTTCACAGAAAGAAACACTAAAACCTGATGGAAACTAGGACTAAACTGGGTGTTAAGACTCATGTCTACAATTCTATCTACTCAGTAGTCAGAGATAGTTCAATGCTAGACTTCCAGAAAATTCCACAAGACACCATCTCCAAAATACGCAGCCAAAGGCAGGGCTGAGGGTGTGGTTCAAGTGGTAGAGCACTAGCCAAGTAAGTGCAAGGCACTGAGTTCAAACCCCTGTACTGCCAAAAAAAGAATATTGCCAAATTTTAATGTGAATTTATCAACTTATTTATTTGTGCCTGTCCTGGGGCTTGGACTCAAGGCCTGGGCACTGTTTTTGAGCTTCTTTTGCTCAATGTTAGCCCTCTACCACTTGAGTCATAGCTCCACTTCGGTGTCAAATTTGAAATGGAAAATAAAAGAAGAAAGAAACGAGGTAGTAACATTGGGCTGGGAGTTTGGCCCAATGGTAGAGAGCTTGCCTAGCATGCACGAAGACCTGGGTTTGATTCCTCAGTACCACATACGTAGAAAGCCCAAGGACAGTGCTCAGGCCCTGAGTTCAAGCCCCAAGACTGGCCAAAAAAATGGTAACAGCCTGGCTCAGTGGCTCACACCTAGCTACTCAGGAGGCTGAGACCTGAGAATCAAGGTTCAAAGCCAGCTCGGGCACAAAAGGACCGGATACTCTTATCTACAATTAACCTCTAGAAAAAAGAGAAATGGGGCTTTCCCGTTCTCAATGGATAGGGCAATAGCCTTGAGCTGAAAAGCTCAGGGACAGCACCCAGGCCCAGAGTTCAAGCCCCATGATCCACAAAAAAATAAAAAAAATTAAACAATTTAAAAAATGGTAATATTATATTTGTTTTCCCCATCTCCCAACTTTACCCATGCCCTCAAGTTACCCGGTTCAATTTTTACATATGTAACATTGAATATAATGATCGTATTTGCTGATTTTTTTCTCCATTCAACTGACTTCCCTCCGTTTGATCTCCCCTACTTTCAACAATATTTCAGTTACCTAGTATTCCTCTTGTGAAACTATGAATTAGTTGTTTAAAGAAGTTACTCCATTGCAATCTTTCCCTATGTATACTATACTTTATTCAATATGTTTATATACATATGCATATGACCCATGTTTTCATATATTTTTATATATAAGATCTAAGGCCCATATATAAGAGAAAACACACACTCTATCTCTCTAAGTCTTACTTCATTTAACATAACTTTTTGCAGGTCCATTCACTTCTTTGCAAATGGCATTGTATTCTTCTTGATGGATGAATATAACAAATAATGGATACTTTAATCAATGAATTGTTTTTGGTGTGTGTGTGTGTGTGCATGTGCCAGTACTAGGGCCCTGCTTGGCTTTTTGCTAACATGTGGAACTCTACCACCTGAGCCCTATCTCTAGCCCAGCTTTTCTCAGCTTTTCTGCTAGTTAACTGGTGATAGAGTCTGGCAGACTTTTCTGCTATGCTCCTATCTCTGCCTCCTGAGTGGCTAGGATTATTTGTGGGAGGCACCAGCAGCAGGCTCATCAGCTATTTTAATCAAAGCTATTATATTAAGGCTTTAGAGTTTGCGTTCTTTTATCAAGGAATTAATGATACAAATACTTAGAAAATAGTTCTTAATGATAGCACAGTTCAAAAACTGACATTAGGGTAAAAGTACTTGTTATCTGTTTAACAAATATATCAAGTATACAATATGATGGTCCTTTACTTCACATACTTGTCATTGTTTCATGGAAAATGTCGCCCCTTTCCATTTACAAACTTTAGTATAGAGAAATAAAATTGTCATTAATTTTTAATTTAAAAATATCAAATAAGTTTAAAATAGAATTATAAAATTTGAAAAACCAAACATTTAAAAGTTTAAGAACTTATTAATATGTTTCATCATAACTTAGATAAAATGAGACTTATTTACTGTATAGATTCTAATATGCTTAGTATACAATTAAACAAAATGTTAAATAATAAAACATGAATTAGCATATCAAAAACACATTTTTTAAAATTTGAGCTTATGCAAAATTCTGTAATATAAAAAATAACAAGTCACTGATTCATGACCTGGAAATTTGTGCTTTTAAATAAATACTTTATCAATGAACTAACAGAACAAAAATTATTTACATTCATAACTAAATCTATTTAACTAATTTATTTTTTTTTTCTGCCCATCCTGGGCTTAAGCTCAGGGCCTGAGCACTGTCCTGGGATTTTTCTCAAGGCTAGAACTCTACCACTTGAGCCTCAGCACCACGTCCGGTTTTTTCTAAGTATGTGGTACCAAGGAATCAAACCCGGGTCTTTGTGCATGCTAGGCAAGCACTCTACCACTAGGCCAAACTCCCGGCCCTAAAATTTTTTAAATAAAGATTTCATACTAAAATTGTTTTTTTTCCTATGGTACAATTTACAAAAGCATTTCAAATAGCTAAGAAAAAGGGGATGAAATATGATCAGGGCAAACCATATAAAATACAGTAAATATGTATGAAAATAATGGAAATCAGGGATAAAAATAACATTCAAGAGTTTTACTGTTAGCCTGTAGTGTAGTGTACCTGAGTTCCGTCCCTTTAATTTATGCACATGATGGATAGCTTGTTCAGGGGTGTATCTGAAATCACTATAATTGATAGTAGCTGAAAGCCATCAGACCGTAATTTCTATTTAAGGATGTAATAGTGTATAGGAACAAAGTCTGCAATAGCATTTTAAAATAAGTGACTGAAAGTTTACATTTATGTCCAAAGTGATATCTACATCCTAATCTACTATGTTAAATTCTTGGAGAACATAGCAGATCTCTATATTACCAAATCAAAATCCTGATTTAACCAAGACCAGAAAATTCTCACTGTAAGTGGAAAAGAAAGTTCAACTAACCATTTGATGGTCTCTTTCTGTGCTTTCGTTCTTTAGATCTTATGGGAGAAGAAAATAGGTTCATTTGACAAGTTCCAGTTGTTGGAGAATAAGCTGCAATGCTATTCTTCCTTGTGATTTCTGAAGAAGCAAATGACTGGAAATAAATAATAATTTGGAACACAAAAATATATGTTTAGTTGTAGAACTTTGAAAGTGCCTTAAAATTCAGCACTATTCAAATGAATACTGGTTTTCATGGTCTTTTCAGATTTTAAAGACACACATTTACCACCTTCAGAACTAACACCATTCTACTCAGGGAGCTATTTCAGATCTCTGCACTAATTAGGGCATTTCAATTAGATATTTAGGCAACTTTGACATTTCAGGGTTACTAACTTGTGACTTGGGATCTCCCAACAGGTTTAGCAGTATCTTTCTCACAGCAGCATCCTCACTTTTTGTTTCAATGAGTCTGAACTCTAAGTTGCTTGTTCCTAGGATCAGCAAGGAGATCCTAGGAAGGATCTGTGCTCTCTTCTTTTTGCCAGTTCTGGGCCTTGAACTCAGGGTCTGAGCACTGTCCTTGGGCCTTTCTCAAGGCTAGAGCTCTACCATCTGAGTCACAGCACCATTTCTGGCCTTTTTCTATGTATGTGAAACCGAGGAATCGAACCCGGGTCTTCGTGCATGCTAGGCAAGCACTCTACCACTAGGCTAAATTCCCGGCTCATCCTTGTGCTCTCTTATATTGTTATTCTGAAACAGTTCACAGTGAACTGTTTCACAGTGAAGATTAGATCATGTCCAAATGAAAGTAATGTCTAAACAACTGAAAATTTTGTTTAACCACAACTTCTTTTGATAGTTTCTTTTTATACCCTTAGCTTTTGTGTATATCTCTTATTGTAGGTAGCATGTTTTCTTAAGGGGTTCACTTGCACATTAGAAGTATAGAAAAGTAAGAGAAGAGGTGGGTCAAAAATGTTGAAGGGGATGCCACTGATCAAGACGCAGTGCATTCATAAACTGATTTGTTAAATGCATAAACTCCTTTGTACAACTACTTATAGAAAAAAAATTTTAAAGTCAGAGAGGTGGGAAATCAAAGTGAGTGAAGTAATCTGCTACAGAAGGATAGCTGTGAGAAGGATGGCTGTGGCTTAGGTAAGTGAATATAAAAAGTACGAGAACCCAGAAGTTTAGCATAACAGATAGCACAGGATGAATTTGGGGATAAAGAAAAAGTCTCAAGACTCATGTACTGTTAACATTGTACAACTAAACTTTAGCTTGGTCGCTCTCAATGGTCAACTATCCTTTATTTTTAAGAGACCCAAGACAGAAATAGAGGCTTTGTCACCTTTCTCTAAAATCTTGATATTCATTCCAACAATATACAGTATCAAAAATTTTATAGTTAAGATTTTAAATGATAAATACTTCTCTGTTTGGGGGAACAAAAGGCATTTATTTTATATATCTAAGTAGCACCACAAATGTAACCAGTCTTTAAAAAAAAAGCCATCATATCATTATAACTGAAGTAATCCTTTTAGTAGGGTAGAAGGGTCTTAAGTCTCTTTATCAAGAGTTCCTATTACCTCTTCATCTTGAGTTTTCACCTGTTTATATATATTCAGTCATAAACTATGACATTTATCCAATCCCTACTCTGCTTTTCCAAGAATTTATTGCCTAGAACTATTTCACTGTGTATGTACAAGAAATGAAAATCACTACTCTAATGTACGGTTATGTCAATCTGTTTTCTTATTTTCGCCAAAGATTATTTTATCCAATTGCCAGATGTCTAAACATTGCAACTGTAGATAATATATCTCTTCTTGAAAACAATTTTCTAGCTTTCAGAA
The DNA here is from genome assembly GCF_031878675.1 of Megascapheus bottae. NCBI lineage: Eukaryota > Metazoa > Chordata > Mammalia > Rodentia > Geomyidae > Megascapheus > Megascapheus bottae. The sequence goes on along the minus strand of NC_143514.1, from coordinate 42,213,987 downwards.
AACTTGTGTGTGTGTGTGTGTGTGTGTGTGTGTGTGTGTGTGTGTGTGGTTTGCCTCACTTTAAAAACATCAAGTCTTCTATTTTTTTTCTTTTCTTTTTCTTTTGATTGTGCTAGTTAAAAGGAAAAATATATAGTAACTGTTCTAGATTGGTATAAAACTGAAGTTCTATTTTTCTCTATCCTCCCCCTAAATATTCTTCAGTAAACAATTACTCTCCCTTGCCCCATCATCAGTCATGGGGCTCTGTCCCTGAGCTCCTTTGTTCAAGGATAGTACTCTACTACTTTGAGCTACACTGTCATTTCCAGTTTTCTGGTGGTTAACTGATAAGATTCTTATGGAGTTTCCTCTCTAGGATGTATTTGAACCAGGATTCTCAGATCTCAGCCTCCTGAGTAAGCTAGAATTACAGGAGTAAGATACTGGCACTAGGCCCAACAGTTTCTTTTAATATGTTTGCCCTCCTGTACACACAAAGATAAAACCTTACTTCTCTAAGTTTTCCTTCCTTCAAGATTTTACCAGTTTTTTAACTTTAATTCTCTGAAGATGTTAAAGGGCGATCTTACCAGACCCTTCCAAAAAGCAGTAAAATTTGGCTAGAAAAGGGAAAAAAAATTCATGCTAGGAAATAGATGTCACAGCCATCTCTATAGTAATTTATATAATTGCTTCAAATAGTTACTGAATACCTAGAGCTATTTAGCACAAATATATCACAGAACAACTGAACAAAAAGGCCATGTTTGAAGATTTGGTTTATGATCAGCCCAAATGCTAAACTTTTTTTTAAGAAGTCAAATCTTGTATAGATAGCAAAACTAAAATTCAGGCATTGATTTTTGTGTGTAAGAAGTGATCAATGATCTTTCTATAATTTCAAAGCGATATGACATTTTTTCTTCAATATCCTTTGTGAATTGTAGTTTGCTTCATCACCTTGTTTAAAGCATTTTACCAAAAAAGATGCCTGCATTTCATTGATTACTTTTTTACCCAATATATATAGTCCACAAAGTACTAAGGGTTATTTCACAATGAAATATAGAATATAAAATTATTATTTGGAATTACTAGTCTATGCCGTCATTGAAATATTTAAAACATAGGCACTATAGGTACCTGGACAATCAAAAATAAAAAGGCAGCTAAAGGTTTTTTGTTTTGGTTTATTTATTTATTTATTTTTGAGACAGACCTTTCTGTGCTATAGACCTGAAACTTACTATGAAGCCCAGTCTGGCTTCAAACTTATGATCTTCCTGCTTCAGTATCCTAAATGGGGGAAATATAGGCATGTAATACCAAGTCCAGAAAGATAATTGTTGCTTGGTAGTAGTAGGAGTTTGAAAATGCAGGGTCTTGTACTTGCTAGGCTGGCATGATACTATTGGGGCCATATACACAGTCCTGTTGTCACTGGTTATTTTAGGATAGGGTCTTGCTTCCCAGCCTAGGTACATGCCTGAGCCTTGACCTGCCTACTCTAGGCTTCCTATTGTAGCTGAGATTATAGATGCATGATACCTCATCTAGGTCTGTCAGTGGAGATGGAGTCTCATGGATTTTTGTGTTTAGCCTAGCCTGGTGCTATGATGTTCCCAATCCCAGCATTCATGTAGTTTGAGATGACATGGAGAAGGTGGAAAAGTCCCATAAACATTTCTGCCCAGGCTGACCTTGAGCCAGTACTCAGCCTCTCAAGTAGTTAGGATTACAAATTTGAGTCACTAGCATCTAGCAGACATAATTCTTAATAACTTTCCACCAATTAATTTAGTGTAATGTTCCATCTAAGGTATAATTATTAAGCACTTTTACTAATAGTTATGGAATTTATATTAGAGAATTCAAAAATCTAAAGGTATTAGGTAGTTTTTACATTTTGGGCCTTGAGTTCCTGGAAAAGTAACAGGTATTAACTAATTTTATCAGCTGCCACAATTACCAGACTTAATGGTTTATCAACACTGGACTTTTGTTGCTTTCTAAATTAAATGTAGAGGCTGGCAGTGTTGCCTAGTGGTAGCATGCTTCTTTAGCATGCCCAAAGCTCTGGGTTCGATTCTCTGGAACCATGTACACAGAAAAAGCCAGAAGTAGCCTTCTGGCTCAAGTAGCAGAGTGCTAGCCTTGAGCAAAAAGTGTCCAAGGACAGTGCCCAGGCCCTGAGTTCAAGCCCCAGGACTGGCAAAAAATTAATTAAATGTAGAACACAAAAGGATCTGCACATACCTAATGATCCTACTGAATAGTAGAGAAAGAATAGGACCAAAATATCAGATCTGCAATAATGGAAATATACTACCTCTCGCTTGGGTATTTGATACACAGGACTATGTATTCGTTAGAATTCATTGAAATGTATACATAAACCTGTGTATTTAATGATTTATCAATTTAATCTTAAAAAGTTTTAAAAGGAAAAATAAAATTCCAGCTGAAAAGGTTGATATACTTTTTTTCTATTTGTGCTCATTATTCTTCCATAATTTTATGATACTATAATAATTTTAATATAAGAAAGTTATACCAGCAGAAAAGGATATATTATTGTATTCATCTTGTAATCAAGATATTTTCTGTGAAGCATTTTCATGGCTATTTCTCATCATACTTTCATATATCCTCTTATTTTCAGAATAGTAAGTTTATTCCAACCTAGATAGGTTTTTATTTACTAAACTATGGTTTACTGCAATAAAATATACAGATTTAGTTCAACTTGCTGACTTCTGTGAGTTCTGAGTATATAAAACTGATGAAACTATTAGCTGAGATATACATTTTACTTTCCAGAGCAGGCTCAGATGCAACCATTTTCTAGTTCCAATAACTATATGTAATTTTTGCCTATTCTTGAACTTCATATAAACTGAAGACATAATTTAGGTGTTTGGCGTCTTTTGCTTAGCATGTTTGTCTTTTTGGTGTGTGTGTGTAGGTTCTGGGGCCTGAACGCAGGGCCCGGGTGCTGTCCTTGAGCTTCTGTTGCTCATAGATAATGCTCCACCATTTGAGCCACAGCTCTACTCCTAGCTTTTTTTTTTTTTTTGTCGTTCATTGGAGAATCCTGATTCTCATGGACTTTGTTGCCTGGGCTGACTTTGAAATGATTCTCAGATCTCAGCCTCCTGAGTAGCTAGGATTATAGGTGTGAGCCATTGGTGCCAGCTGCTTAACTTATTTTGAGACCATATGTGTTAGTAATATATTCTATTGTTGAGTGGCATTCCTTTCTTAAAATACACTACATCTTGATTTTCCATTTTCTTGCTTATGGACATGGAGGTTGTTTCTAGTTTGGGACCCTGCTATTCTAAAAGAAATGGTTTCTGTGGAAAATCTACCTAGAACCTCAGTGAGGTATGTGGTCCTTCACTTCTACAAACTTCAATTTTTTGTAAACTTTAGGGAAGTTGTTTTCTTTTATGCAGTAGTATTTTCTAAGCCAGAATGAAAATTGTAAACATGAAACCAAACTGATATACCCAATGCTGAAGCACTATATTCTGTAGGATGGGTTCTCTCTGGTAGATAGCAGGGCATTTCTGTGTTCATCGTAACCCATTCTTGGGATAAGGATGAAGAATTGTCTCAGGAACAGATTTGATAACACAGAAAAGGAGTAGATGGACTAGTTTCTGATTTTTAACCTCTATGTTGACACTCTATTCTGCACTTCTAGAACTTTAGAACTTTCTTTATCCCTTTGGATAACTTCTCCTTGTTATCCAAGAGTTGGTCTTGGATAACTTTTGGGGCCAAATGTACTAATGTATGCAAATGGTGTTTTATGTACTTTTACTTCTTATTGTAAATATTTCAGTTTTGTATTATAGTGTATTTCAATTAGTGGTCTTCATTCATACACTGTGTATTCTGGGACACGAACAATGTGATGGATGACTTGGCTGCAGCTTCAGATTTGCACAGCAGGAATGCTTTTTGTTATTTTTATCACCACAAAGAAAATGGCTTGGAGTATATAGACTATTACCAGTAAGAGCTGGCTTTTCTACTACTGTGCCTTTTTGAAATTATTCACTTGATGGAAGACTCAGTTTTGGTTACATGGCCCCAGGACTTGACTTACTAGAAAACTAGAAATGAATACCAATAGAAAAATGTGCAATGCTAAGAGCCAGTGGTTAACACCTGTAGTCCCAGTTACTCAAGAGGCTGAGACATGAGGATTGCAGTTCAAAGCCAGACTGGGCAGAAAAGTCCATGAGACTACAATTAACTACCTGAAAACTGGAAGTAGAAGGGTGGCTCCGTGGTAGAGTGAAAAAGCTCAGGTAAAGTGCCTGGGTCCTAAATTCAAGCCTCCTGACCAAAAGCAACAACAACAAAATGAAAGGAAGGAAGGAAGGAAGGAAGGAAGGAAGGAAGGAAGGAAGGAAGGAAGGAAGAAAAAAAGTGGTGCAGAGAATTAGCATGGGTCAGGAGAAGGAAGTCAAGATAGATGAAGTGTCTACATTTATTTTATAACAAGGATGCTTATTTCAAATCTCTAATCTGAGTGCATATGATCTTGCTTTATACTCAAGTCAGCCTTTAATGAAATTGTTAGGCCTACCATACACAAGGATGTGTATGAGTATGCAAGTGTGTATGTGCGCGTGTGTGTGTGTATCTAAAAATTGGACGTGGTAAATACAGGTTTTTGGAATTATAATGGGAGGTATTTTTCTATATGGTATTGAGGAATCGAACCCGGGTCCTCGTGAATGCTAGGCAAGCACTCTGCCACTAGGCCAAACTCCCGGCTCCCTGAGTTAACTTTCAATGTAACTGGCTTAAAAGTAAAGAACTGGCTCAAATATAATAATAATAATTTTTTAATACAGGCAGTTATTTGCAGCACTGGCTTCTGCTAGATTTTTATCTGCAGGAAAAAAAAAAGAACAGAAAGCCCATTGTGATGACAATTGTGTTTCATAAAGAGAATATATTCTGAAATGGTCATTCTTCCCCATTTAAATAATGTTTCCATCTCCAAGAAAGAGCTTTGGGGCAGAAAAGAACAGTATTTCATTTCAAGCTGGACTACTCATCTACCAAAATACCATTCTGACCAAAGAAACAGATGCAGAATTAAAGTCACAGCTGCATTCTGCACAGAACAAGTTGGATAATGGCACTCTAAATTGCTAATGACACTGTTAATGATTTTTTTTAGTGTCATTGCAGTATTTTGCCACTGTGGTGTACAATTTTTTTTACAAAAGCATTTAGAAAGTTTTTTAAATGGTGAATATTTTGGTTTTGTTAAATATCAGTAAATATTCCAAACAGAATCTCCACATAAAATACATTTCTTAAAATAACATTCTCATGAGATTTTGTAGGAGTGCATTATATTGGTTAGTATTTTCATTTACTTTTTCCCCAATTTATTTGGTGAGAAATCATAACTATTTCAGTATTAGTGTTTGTATCTAAATCCACATTTGGTATGAAAAGATAATAAACTAACATATGTTCTGACATGCTGGCACTGGGAATATGCTATGACTAGATTTATAAAAGTAATAGCAGCAGTACAATTTAATTTTTATTGTGATAACCATGATGAGATTTATGACAATGTTAGTACTTGGATGTTGAATCTGTGCCAATGTAAAAATAAAAGGACCACAGGGAAATACTCATTTTTGATATGAAAATGTTACTAATATTTTTATTTTATACTTAATTTGCAGATTAAAGGACTGTCAATATGCTGTATTGTTCCTTACACATTTAGAAGGCATTCTACTTTTTCCTACCGACAAATTGCCACTAAATTAAGGTTTCTAAGTATTTTGCTTAAGAGAATTACCTCAAACTGATCAGAAACTTCCACACGTGACTGATAAAAAATATTTTATATGCAAGTTATGTCACTTGCTGTTTTGATCATTATTTTTATGTCAGGGTAAATCAGTAATTGAGCGTGAACACAATTGGGCCACACACTGGTGATTCATGCCTGTAATCCTAGATGCTCAAGAGGCTGAGATATGAGAGTGTGGTCTGAAGACAGCCCAAGCAGGAAAGTGCATGAAAATTGAACTGTAGCTCAAGTGGTAGAGCACTAGCCTTGTGCACAAAAGCTCAGGTACAGTGCCCAGGCCCTGAGTTCAAGACCCAGGACCGGCATCAAAAAACAAAAAGCCCAAATCCACAACTGCTGGATCCTGGTAGTTCCTGCCTATACTCCTAGCTATTCAGGGAGCTGAGAGCTGAGGATCCTAGTCCAAAGCCAGACTGGGCAGATAAATCCTAGAATCACTTTTCTCCAATTAATCAGCAAGATGGCAAAGTGGAAGTGTGGCTTAAGAGACAGAGAATCAGATTTGATTGTAAAAACGAAGCAAAAGTTTGAGATCTTGAGTTCAACCTCCACTAACTGAATAAAAAAATAAAACAATCAAAAACCTCCCACAATCTTAGCATGTCATCAATTCCAAAGCAAATACTTACATTTTCTTCTAATAGATCATCCATTTTCAGTGACCTTCTAGCACTGCAAATAAAATATTTAAAGAGTTTTAGATTTTAGGTGTTTTAAATAGGCAAATATTTAAGGGTAAGATATGCAAACACTCTAAGCTAATTTTTATTAGTTGAAAGAACTACTTATGATGATCTTTTTTAATCTGATTATGTGTTTTAATAGCATGTTTTAACTTATGATCATAAACATCTAAATCACTTTTTATATATGTAGCCTTATAAATTGGGACTACAGCTTTAGAAAAAAGATAACTATACAAATTTTTAGATTAGAACATAATAATATACATACCTTCAATGGAGACATTAAAAGTATATTATTTGCAAAACTAGAGTAATAGGTGTTAAAGGTATTCACAAGATAAAAAAAGTTTTGCACATTATTGTAGCATTAAACATGATTCAGTGCAACCAGCCTATGACTTAACAGAGGAACAGATGCTCTATGTCTTTATAAGTCCCCAATCCATAAGAAACTATTTTTTGTTTCCTTCACTAAACTGAATCAGGAACATGCCAGGCTCTCCCTGTGTAAAATCTGTTCTGCTAAACTGGATGCCCAGCTGTTGGTGACAATGCTTAGAAAGGAAAGCTGAATATTTATAATACCTTATTTCGTACAGCTGTCTTCTAAAGAGCAGTCATCAACATTTTATTGAATGCAGACTAAATGCTCAAAGGAGAAAAGGTCAATATAAATTAAAACTAGTTTTCCCACTGACAAATGAAGCATTAAAAAGTACCTCCTTGGTCCCTGGGAAACAGATATTAAAATTTAAAAGTTGTAGAGAATTACAGCATTATTCAAAACATAGCACTAGAAAGGTTGCATTAGAGACACGCCTCAAAAATCTGTATAGATTGTAGAAAACTACCATTCATATAAAATTACTGATTTATAAACAGAAACAAGAAAAAAATGGAATAGACTATCTTTGAAAATTACCTAGTAATTAATATTCAAAAGTTAATCTCTCAAAGGGTTTATTTAATTTTGCCAATGCTCATTAGCCATGCATAATATTAGTCCTTGAGATTAAATTGGTTTAAATAACTATTTGTATCTTTCAGACGTCAAGTGAAAAGCAAATTAAAATGGATGTTCATGGAAGCAGGGAGAGAACAGAGGGAACCAAGGGGTTGGCCTAGTGGTAGAGTGCTTGCCTAGCATGCACGAAGACTTAGGTTTGATTCCTTGGTACCACATACATAGAAAAAAAAAAAAAGGCCGGAAGTGGTGCTGAGGCTCGAGTGGTAGAGCTCTAGGCTTGAGAAAGTCCAAGCCCAGAACTGGCGTACGCGCGCGCACACACACACACACACGCACACACGCACATGCACACACACACACACACACACACACACACACACACACACACACACACACACACACAGAATGGCAAATAATGCCAAAAAGCATTTATATTCAATTATACATTGCCTTATTTAGGTATCTGAGAGGGTCTGGTTTTTAAAACAATTCAAAAGTAGAAATCAAAAGCCAAGTCACACAGTATAGCACCTCTTCTTTTGTATTCAATGCTGTAAAGATGCAATGTAATCTTTTATAAAGTGGGGAACAAACTTGTTCTGATTTTTTTCAAAATGTTACTGCTTCATTATCATGGTTAATTCTTCAAAAGTCACTTAGTATTTGTAATTAAAAAGATTTTTAGGTTAGGTCCTAGGTAGATCTAAGAAGACCAAGGAAATATGAAAAATGAAGTAAGAAGGTGAGTCCAGTTAAAATAGGCTAGAGGGGTGGAGGTCGGGGGGAGGGAAATGGGAACCAAGACATGAGAAAGGGTATCAATGTATGTGAATTAATGCACCTTCTCTCTGGCAAATATAATGTAACCCTTCTATTAATTACAATAAAAATATATGGAAAAAATAAAAATTAAAAAAGCCAAAAATAGGCTATTATTTTCCAGCTTATGCATGGCCAAAACCTAAAAATATGATTATTAAGGGTAATAATGTAATAAAGAAAGCTAGACATATTTGTAAGTATCCCTAAAAAATTTAACTGTAAAACTAGATGTCATTCAAGAAATCACTTAGTTCAGCCTATAGGCAAAAGAATTTGTGTGGCTTACTTAAGAGAGGGGAAACTCAGATTTTAGATCTTGTTCCTAATAAATCTTAGTTGAATTGAGGGGGAGAGAATTAGAGAACAGGTAAAGATGAACAAACTTACTAGAAGAATTTATGGTCACTTCTTACCATTTTATTACAATGGGACACTCGAGTTACTTATCAACAGTTAAACATCTACTATACAGAAAGCACTTAGCTCTCCCTATGCACAATGATATACTAAAACATGATGCCAAGTGGATCAGAATGATGTCAACAGATAAGAGATGGACAAAACCATCGAGGGAGAACAGACAAAACTCAATAAGCTATGAGACAGATACTTTTTCTAAAACATTATTTATTATAATACTTGCAGTATAGCTTAACAAAAGTGATATCCTTCTGGAAGTTGCATAAAGTTATAAGGTTTCCATGGCTATTAGCTTAGTTGAGGAAGAAAAATGTGTAAAAGAGTTAGATGCACATTTCTCCAAAGACAGTTGAGCATATGAAAAGATGTCCCGCATCCCTAAACACTAGGGAAATGCAACTTAAAACCACAATGAGATACCTGGTTACACCCATTATGATGGCTACTACAGAAAATTGGAAAACAACAACAACAACAAAAAAACCCCACAAGTGTTAGTAAGGATGTAAAACAATCAGAATTCTTGTGCACAGCTAACGGGTTGTAAAATGATGCAGCAGCTATATAAACCATGGCAATTCCTCAAATAACTAAAACTAGAACTACCAATATGACCGAGTAATTTCATATCTGTAAAAGAGCAGGAATGTTGATGAATATTTGTATAACTAAATGCACAACTGTTTGTTACAATGAAAACAAATAAGTAGTCCAAGTATCCACTGACAGTTTATTCACTGAACAACAGACAAAAGAAAATGTGGTGGCACACATACAAGGGAATATTATTTACCATAAGAAAGGAAGGGAAGTTGACACATGCTAAACACAGATGAGCCCTGAAGAATTATACTAAGTACAACAAATCAATCCCAAAAGGACAAACTTTTAGGATTTTACTCACATAAAAGGAATCACATTCATAGAAAAGAGAAAATAAAATGGTGGTGGCCAGGGGCTAGATGGAGAAGAATGGGAAATGATTGTAGTTTCAGTTTAACAAGATGAAAAAATCCTAGAGATGGATGGTGGCGATGGTTGCACAACAGTGTGAATATATCTCCCTCTTGTGGGTAATTATATAACTTCTGTGAGCAACTTCTCATGTCTGAGTTACCCAAATGTCTGCATATGCCCATAACTTAAATATTGTTCTATTTTTAGATGTATTATGTTATTTTTAAAGATGTGATAGTTGTTTTTTTGTGTGTATGTTTTTCAATACTTGGGTTTGAACTCAGGGCCTTGTACTTGCCAAGCAAGTGTGCTCTAGTGCTGACCAACTCCTCCAGCCCTTTTCTGCACTGGTTATTTTTGAGACAGCCTAACTTTCTGCCCAGTATGCCCCTGGACCATGATCTACCTATTTTAGGCTCCTATCTAGCTAGAATGACAGGAGCAGACAACCATGCCTAGCATTTATCTACTGAGATGAAATCTTATGGGCTTTTCAACCTAGGCTAGATTAGAACCAGGATCCTTCCAATCTTAGCCTCCCATACAGTTTAGGATGAGAGATACACACCACCTGGCCCAAGTATCAGTTATGAAGGGATCTCGAAAACATTTTTGCCTGGGCTGGCCTCTGATTGCACTCTTGTCATTTTCAGTCTCCCAATTAGCTAAGTTTACAGGATACTCTTGGTTATTAGCTAGATTGGATTGAGGGGCACTTTAGAGTAGTAAAGCACATTTCTGAATGTGTCTGGGGGTCAGGAGGGGATAAAAGGGAAAATGTGGAAGCCCACAATGTAGGCCTTCTCTGCTTCCTGGCAACCAAGATTTGACCTGCTCTACTCCACCACACCCTTCATGCCATAAGGACTTGGAACTTCTGAATGTGAGCCAATATTTATGATGTTTCACTCTAGTGTTTGGCCAGGTCACAGTGATTAAAAAAAAATTAACACAGCTGGAATCAAAATTCTAGTAAATACTACAACTGCTGCTGCTGGAATTTTAAAAAGAGAAAAAAATATTTGATACACAGATAAATTTTGTTTGCTCAATTAGCTGGTATTATGTAAGATATTCCCAATCTGTTGTACTTAACTATTAGCTGTTACTAGTTACTTATACTATTACTATAAATTAGTTATTTTAATTGTCAGAATAATTGGGTAAGTTTTATTATACAGTGCTAACACCAGTTGCAATATCAAAGAAATTATTGTAGAATAAAAAAGGTACCATTTGATTCCTAACCAAGAACCAAGAGGGACACCTCAGAAGTTCAGAAAATTATAGAATGGAGTTCCTTTTTGTTGTTGTTGTTTTTTATAAGATTTTTAAAATATTAGATTAAATGGTAGGGCTGAGGATGGGATTAGAGGGTGAAGAATAAACTTAGTTTAGCAGATAAGACTCAGAGAGCTTTGATGTTATGCCAAATTCTTCCCTAAGGTTGGGCAAATCACATAATCTCACTAAGCTCCATAAAGTTGATAATAATACTGGCCTGTAAAGTAGTAAGACATTTCTTAGTGGAAGATAAAAATATCACTTAGTATTTCAGTGTTTCCATTTACTCCACACTAAAATGGACCCCATGCTATTGGCAGCTAGCAACTTCACGGGAGTGTTTAGAGGATTAGTGAGTATGCTCGTGAGATGCTTAGAAAGCCTTTGATGAAAGGCAATGGCCAAATTCACAACCCATCTGATTTCTTTAGTGTAAGTTAAGATATTTGAAATGATTTCTTTTCCATTCTTTGTATGAGTAAAGAGACCAGAATCTCCTATTTCCTGTCAGCATTCTCTCCATTCAAGCCTATGCTTCCATGTGTTAAAATATCACAAATGACACCATGGGGGGGCGGAGGGGGTTGGAAACATCACCCAGAAAGGTAGAAGTATGCTCATGGTGTGTAAGTACCAAAATAAATAAATGGTCCTGTTATTCTTGTTGCTGTTGGTGGTCGTGGGACTTGAACCTTGGGGACTGAGCACTGTCCCTCTTTTTACTCAATGCTAGTGGTCTATCACTTTGAACCACAGGGCCACTTCCAATTTGGTGATAAAATTTGGTGATAAAAGTCTCAGACTTTCCTGTTTGGGCTGGCTTTGAATTATGATCTTCAGATCTTAGCCTCCTGAGTTGCTAGGATTACAGGTATGCTAGGCTCCTGTTACTCTCCCACCCCACTCAGGTCCTGGGGCTTGAATTCAGGGCCTGGGCACTATCCCTGAGCCTCTTTGTGCTCAAGGCTAGAGCTACATGAGACACAGTGCCACTTCTGGCTTTTTCTGAGTGGTTTATTGGAGATAAGAGTTTCCTGGACTTTTCTGCCTAGGCTGGATTTGAATCACGATCCTCAGATCTCAGCCTCCTGAGTAGCTAGGCTTACAGGTGTAAGCCACCAGTGCCTGGAACATTTTATGTTTTGATAGTTATTGTCAAGTTCCTACCTGAAGAAATGGATTCCTTATTCTTTATGACAAAATAGGTAAAAAAATTTGGTCCTTTTTTTTTTTTTTTATACCAGTCCTAGGGCTTGAACTCAGGGCCTGGGCCTGTCCTTGGACAATTTTTTTTTTTTTTTTTTTTTTTTTTGCTCAAGGCTAGTGCTCTGCCACTTGAGCCACAGCACCACTTCTGACTTTTTCTGTGTATATGGTACTGAGAATTGAACCCATGCTAGGCAAGCACTATACCATTAGGCTATGCTCCCGACCCATGCTAGGCAAGCACTATACCATTAGGCTATGCTCCCGGCCCACTTTGGCCAATTTTTAGGCAACAAATTCTTTATTTTTAATGAGCAGCAAAAAATTTTTTTTCAGAAGTTAAATGGATGTATTTGAGATTAACTGCAAAGATAAATAGATGGGACTATAATGTTCTCAGGGCTCACCAAAATAAGTACTCCCAATATATTCATTAATGGTACTTTCTGCCAGAAAACCATATATACTCATGAATAAACATATTTGAAGACATATGATATAATTATGCCTTTTTAAATATATCTTTATTGAAAGGTTTAAACAGGTTTATAGAATTTTAAAATGGCCAATGGACTGCTTTATGCTTTTTTATATATAAATTACATTTCATGTCATAAATATAACAATGAACTAACATGGATGTCTACTCTACTTTTGAGACTTCAGCACAACCATGTGTAAAATGCTTCCCCTGAGGTGGCTTACCCCTATAATCCTAGCTATGCAGGAGGCTGAGATCTGATGCTCAGATCTGAGGACCAGTTCCAGCAGGACTGAGACTATTCCAACTGACCAGAAAAAAACCAGAAGTGAAGCTCCGGCTCAAGTGATAGAGTGCTCGCCTGGAAGAAAAAAGCTCAAGGACAGTGCTAAGGCCTTGAGTTCAAGCCCTAGTGCCAGCATAAAAACATTAAAAATTAAAAAAGCTTCCCCTGATACTGCCTAGTTTCTACTAAGGATACTTCCACTCTACTTACTGGCACTTGTTCATGATATCCTCACTAAGCTTTGTTAATATAATCCTTATATGCTTCCTCCCTAGACTGTCACATTGTCGTGCCTGTTGATATATAATCCATTTCAGAAAGGATTCTAACCTACAGTCTCTTCAAATACTGTGTTTTCCATTTGAAGTTTGCTATATCATTCTCATAGCACACATATAATATTTTGAGCTACTGAAATTGTTAGTGATATACATCTATGTCCATATTTTTATAAACACAAAACATATCTTACATAAACAAATTAACAAAGCTTTAAAATTTTATCATTAATATCAAATTCTATCACTTATTCGAAGACTATCATTTGTAGTCAATTTCTTTCCAAGTCTAGTAGCTAATTCTGAATCACTCATTACATTTACATATTCCATCTGTTTAGTCTTCTCTAATCTGGAATAATTCATTAATTATTCTCTTCATATCTTTAACTATGATATTTTCCTCAAGTGTGCAGATCATTATAATTTTTGTAGAATATACTCACTTTGGGGCTATGTACTATTTCTTCAAAATCAGATCCTTCATTTTTGTTTTTGACATAAATTATCACTGACACAATTTTTGTATTCTTTTGAGTATACACTGTTAATGTACTATATTGCTAGTGGCAAGAGTTTTGATCAAGATGTTATTTTCTAGTTTTCTCCAAGGTTGGCATTTTACTAAAGGAAGTTTTTCCTTTTCTCTTTACTTATTTACATTACTTTAGTGTCATGGATTTTTATTCCCACCAATAGACTTTTAGCCAATCTTCTTATTGTGTGTTTACTCCAAATTTGGCAACAGAACTATCTAACTTTTACCCTTGCTTCTGCTTACCTATGTAACCATAACTCTTTCAGCATTTCCTTACTTTACAAAACAACAAGGGCTGGAAGTTTGGTCTAGTGGTATAGTGCTTGCCCAGCATGCACAAAGACCCAGATTCAATTCCTTGGTACCACATACATAGAAAAGCTGGAAGTGGTGTTGTGGCTCAAGTGGTAGAGCATTAGCCTTGAGGAAAACCCAAGGACAGTGCTCAGGCCCTAAGTTCAAGCCCCAGGACTGGCAAAACCAAAACAAAAAAAACCCCCAAAAACCCAAACCCCACTTCTCTGAATATCCTTGAAGTCCGTTATGCCCCACCCTCTTACCCCATAAGTGAGAACAGCCCAGGGCAAAAGTCATGACACTTCATCTCAAAAAGTGGGCACAGTAGTCTATACTTGTGATCTCAGGTGGGATGACGCTGGGAGCTTATAGCAATGGCTCACGTCTGTAATCCTAGCTACTTATGAGGCTGAGATCTGAGGATCACGGTTCAAAGCCAGTCAGGGCACTAAAAAGTCCATGAGACTCATCCTCAATTAATCATCAGAAAAACAGAGGTGGCGCTGTGGCTCCAGGGGTTGGGCAGTTGCCTTGAGCTGAAGAGCTCAGAGACAGCGCTCAGGCCCAGAGTTCAAGTACCACCACCGACCAAAAAACAAAGGATGATATCTGAGGCCTGCCCCAAGCAAAACAGAAAACCTTATGTGAAAAGTATAGACAAAGAAGGGACAACTAACTGACATGAATGTAGAAGGGGAACTACTACCGCTAGAAAAGAGCGTAGAAGGAGATGAAATACATTTATGCAGGTAGGAAAAAGTAAAATTGAAATGTTTAAAATGTACACGAAAGCTTAAGAAAGGTGAAATGCTGTGAACAATTAACGATTTAACAAAATGAATATTAAGAAAGTAAAGCATGTCTTGATTGGAAGGGTGGGGAGTAAAAGGGCAGTAATGGGATAATGGAAAGAGGAATAAAGAGTGGGCAGAGACAGTCATAATACAATGTACAGTGCATATATGAACATGGAAATAGGGAAACAAGGTGACTGGTAGAGTCGGAGTAGAGAAGAGGGTAGAATGGTAGAAGGAGTGACTCTGATCAAGATGCAATGGACATATTAGTGGATATGTTCAATTGAAACAACCTTGCACAACTTCTTGAAGATAGTAAGAAGGAGGCATTTGGGGGATGATGATAAGGAAGACTAATGGGTGAATAGAATAGGGGGGTATTAATATACACTACTAACAATAATTAAAAAGTAATTTCCTGGGCCAGAGTGTGGCCTAGTGGTAGAATGCTTGCCTAGCACACACAAAGTCCTGGGTTCAATTCCTTGATACCACAAACACAGAGAAAGCCTAAAGTGGTGCTTGTGGCTTAAGTGGTAGAGCACTTGCCTTGAGAAAGCCCAAGGACAGTGCCTAGGCTCTGAGTTCAAGCCCAGACTGGCAAAAAAAAATTCCTCTATTAATTTTATTGACTCTTGCAAGCAAGAAACTTCCTTTTCTTTTTGGTAGTGGTACTGACTGAGGCTTCATCTCAGGACTCTAAACTTGGTTTTGTTCAGTTTGCTTGCTTTATTGACATTCTATCACTTGAGTCATGTCACAAGTCTTGCTCTTTGCTGGTTATTTTGGAGGAGAAATCTCATAGTCTCTTCTCCCTGGACCAATTTCAAACCTTGACCTTCCATATCTTAGCTTCCTAACTAAATAAAATTATAGGTGTAAGCCACTGGCCCCCACAAAACTTTCTATGTAAAAATACATTAAGTACTACCAATTTTGTCAAACTTAAAGTTGTAGGATAAAAGTATCCTGTAAGTAATTACATAACTCTGAATATCCATTATGCTTCAAAGGATGTTTATTAAATAGTTCACTTTTACTTGGCATGACACATCATTTCGCTTCCCTGTTTTTTAAGTAAGTGAACCATACAATACAAATCATTACACTTGACAGAACTAGCATAACTAAACTCAAATGCGTGTGATAAAATACTACGGCAGATGGCTTGTGCATTTTATCACACAAAAACAGGACATTTTAAATTTCCCTCAGCAAACTCTCAGAATGGGCCCTTATTCTGAGAAAGAATGCTCAGTTTGTCTCCAACTACTGATGTTCTAGTTATCTAGTTCAGTTACAGTTTAGAACAGAATAATATTATGGAAATTGATAGATTACTCAGTGGCTGAATTAGTATGATAATACATATTATTACTAAAATAATAGACTAATAATTGTTGGAAAGACTAAGCAAACAGTGTTAGGAAGCTTTCAAAAGGAAAAGGTGGAAGATGAAGGAAAAAGCACTAGACTATGATATTTATAGCAAAATCTATTGTATCTGAATGTAGTGGTATATAAACATAATGGTGTGAAACATGTTCATATAGAATAAAATCTACTCAGAGGCTAGAAGTTTGGCCTGGTGCTAGAGTGCTTGCCTAGCATGCACGAAGACCCAGGTTTGATTCCTCCGTACCACATACATAGAAAAAAGCCAGAAGTGGTATTGTGGCTCAAGTGGTAGAGCTCTAGCCTTGAGAAAGTCCAAGAATAGTGCTCAAGCCCTGAGCTCAAGCCCAGGTCTGGCAAAAAAAAAAAAAATTATATCAGAATAAAATCTACTCTAAGAAGCAACTTTACTTTTCAATTAATATTTAATTAGCAACTACTTATTTGATGAGACATTTATTAACCTAAGTTTAGCTCATATGGCTGGCTAACGGAACTAAGATTCAAATCTTTCTCCAAAATCTGTCATTTTTCTACTTCAAGACTAAAGTCAGTGAAGGTATCAGGCTAGCTAGAGAAATACATTGCCTTTAGTTTTATAATGTACAGAGAATGAGTAATTTTTGAAGATTACCCTAAACTACAAGAAGCAACTATTTTATTCATCTCTTTTTCAGTTCCAACACATAGACAAAGGATATGATAATGTTTAAGATCTTAAAATAATCTGTCCTTTCAAAAACATTTAGTGTAGTATGTGATGCACACTAAAATAAACAGAAGCCGTGTACATTATGAAACATGGAAACATTAGCACCCCAAGACATTACCACATAGTTCAATAACTAGATCATTGCCTAAATGATTTGGTATACCTACTTCTCTGTACTTCTCCCAATAGACAGCCATTTATATTGAATTTTGTAACTGTCAGTACCTGCCTTTTTCCATAATGATCACAGGAAATACATACATACTTAACATAACAGATTGTTTGCTTATCTGTAAGCTTTATAAAGTCAATGTATGTAGTCTTCCATAGATTAGCTCTTCCATTCACTATGACTTCAAGATTCACCAATCCAGTATGTTGTGTTTGGATACTTACTCTTTCCCATTTAGATTGATGTAGGCCACACATATTTCTCTATTACATTTATTATTTTGCTGCCAAATTTCAAGGAAATTAGAAAGGATCTAGATCATACTTTCCCATAAGTTAAATTATATATTTAGCCTCAAAAGTGCCTACCTGAGTCATCTCAATATCACTTAAAAATTCACACATAAACTTGCCAGCATGACAATTTTTGCTACTCCATTTCTGATCTCACTTCATGCCACATTTTAAAACACTTTATAATCAATAATGGAGATCCACCATTAAAATGGGCATTATGCTTTATGCATTAACAAATTGTTCTTAAATCACTTTGTTAAAATTATTAATTAACATTATATAAGTGATGTCCACCTCAACTTCATGCTTGCATTTTTACTCTTGGAATACATTTTGCTTTAAATTCCCCTAACATATCATACATCTAGTGATATGCTAAGAAATTAGTTGCCCAAAAGTTCTACTTTTATCAGCTTTTTGTTTCTCCACTTCTCTAAAAGAACATAATCTAGGCATAAGCAAAGTAAGTATAATAGCAGCTCTAATGTTCTGAAGTTCTTTTTCTAGGATTAAATGAGAAAATGGCGATAAATCGCTAAACAGCATAATCAAATGAGAGTCAATAGTCAGTCTAGTATTTCTTCAGTTATTCTTTTCACTTCTATGCCAATTCTTTTTTTTTTTTTTTTTGTGGGTCATGGGGCTTGAACCCTGAGCTCTTCAGCTCACCCTACCACTGGGCCTGCTAAGTTGTCCCTGAGTTCTTCAGTTCAAGCCTACTGCCCTACTCTGGAGCCAATCCCCACTTCCCAGTTTTCTAGAGGTTAATTGGAGATAAGAGTCTCAGGTCCTTTTGTGCTCCAGCTAGCTTTTGAACCTTGATCCTCATATTAGGCGTTAGCCACACGCCCACTCTTCAATTCTTATCTGATTCAAATATTTTCCTCTCTGTTCACTCTACATTTTACTCAACCCTAAAAGTATTGAAGAAACAGGCTACTTTAGAAGCAGTATCTAAGTCAGCCTGGGAACAAAAGATAGCCAGAGAGATTCACATATTAGCCATCCCCAGTTCTAAATTCTTGAGTGATTTTTTTTCTAAGTTTTTATAGAGTGGCCTAATGCAGACTTTTTCTTTCTTTCTCTGAATATATGATGCATGAAGAGTAGGAAAATAAAACAAGTAGTACCTAGTGTAATAATTATCCACTACTAACAATTGGTTATTCACAGTAATCAGATTATTGGGGTTGAATGAGAATTTAAAGATCATCCAGGGCTGGGAGTGGGGCTTAGTGGTAGAGTGCTTGCCTAGCATGCATGAAGCCCTGGGGTCAATTCCTCCGTACCACATAAACAGAAAAACCCAGAGTGGCACTGTGGCTCAAGTGGAAGAGCGCTAGCCTTAAGCAGAGAGGCTCAGGGACAGAGCTCAAGCTTCAGGATAGGCAAATAAATAAATAAATAGTCCAGTATAAACATTTTAATAAGGTGCTGTCCCTGAGCATCCTTTTGTTCAGGGCTAGTGCTCTACCACTTGATGTTGTTTTTGGGTTTTTTTTTTTGTTTTGTTTTGTTTTTGCCAGTCCTGGGCTTGAGCTCAGGGCCTGAGCACTGTCCTTGGACTTTCTCAAGGCTAGAGCCCTACCACTTGAGCCTCAGCACCACTTCCGGCTTTTTTTTTTTGTATGTATGTGGTACCGAGGAATCGAACCCAGGTCTTTGTGCATGCTAGGCAAGCACTTTAACCACTAGGCCAAACTCCCGGCCCTGCTCTACCACTTGAGACACAACAACACTTCCTACTTTGGGGGTTTAATTGGAGATAAAGGGACTTTTCTGCCCAGGTTAGCTTTGAACCACAATCCTCAGATTTTAGTCTCCTGAGCAGCTAAGATTACAGGCATGAGCCACCAACACCCACAGCTCATTTTTTTTTTTTAAATATCCTTCCTCAGTTTTTAGAGCACACTAATTTTTTTTTTCGGGGGGGGGGGAACCAGGCAAGGTCAGATGGAGAAAGATGCTCTTGCTCTTTTTCCTTGTGTTAATACTGCAACTTATAAATGAGTGCAAGGTTAAAAACAAAGAAGATGGTGCTCCTATATTTCTAAATACAGTTTATTAATTTTTGGCTGCTGTTCACCATGCCTTATTTTCCCTGATCTATCCTGCTTCAAACTCGCTGCACTCAGCTTTAAAAGGTACTACAAATTACATGGGACATGTTTTAGTCTTCCTCTAGTCCCATCCTCGGTATACTGGCATTACTTGAAATATTTCAAGTTAGACACAACCTAAATATGGTCAGCAGCTTACAAATGATCAGAAGGCGTGAGAAACAAAGTGAACAAAAGCTGGAAGAGAGCAGAGAGGTGGGTTGCGGGTTGCAATCACTGAGAACTGTCAACTGAGACGTTAGGGGTGGGACGGGGGAGACTCAACAAACAGGAAAACGAAAAAAGCTATTGGCTCACATCAATAGGTCCTTGTTTTGCTCCAGGCCGCTTAACTTCCCCTCCCCAACAACCAACAGTATCTGTAGAGGAGATACCTACGACATTTCGGGGTTCAGACACACCACCACCACCACAGCTGGATCAAACGAAGTAATCCACCTCTTCCGAGACCTGAGAATCCGCCACAGGAAAACACCAAAGCCTGAAAAGCGCGGGCGAAACCACCCCGGCCACGGTGTCACTCTGAACACTGCCCCTCCGGAAACTGCATCCGCACGAGGAAGGAATGGAGTAAGTGTGAGGCCCAGAATCTCATCCGTCCCTGCTTGTCGACTGAAATGCCCGGCTCGCTCTCTCTTCTGACTCTCTGCGCAACAACTCCCCGACTCCAGCCATGGGAACACGTGCAGCGCAGTGCATGCGCTCTGGATCAATGCTCCCTACATTTCTACCCGGACCTTTGAGAGGTTGTGCGCCTAGACCTTACTTCCGGTGGCGGCAGGCCGGGAGGGTTAAGGAGAGCTGTTTCCATGGTAACGAGATACCGGCCTGCGTGTGTGTCCTGCTGCGGTGAGAGCCTCGCCGAGTCGCCGCGGAGAATCGGTTTCGCGCTGTGGTTTGTGAGCTGGAATTAGGTAGCAGACGGCTCGGCGTCTCGTTCCGTTCCTCCGTGGGGTCCCTCCTCCTGCAGCTTCCTCCCACTCGCTGCTTTAACTTCTCTGGCCTACCAACCCTTGGCCCACGCAGGTCCCGTAACTTGGGGGACTTGTAAGTGAGAGATTCAGGGCCGCTGGAGCGCTGGAGGCCTGGCCACCCCGGACGCGCAGGGGACCCAGGCTCCTGGCTCTGTTTTGGCTTGGCTGGTTGACAGCCTTAGGCGCTTGTTGACAGTTTATTTTTCCTGCTATTGTGGGCCGGGTTATTTATGGAGCCGTTTGCTTCCAGGTACTCTCTAGGTCCCTGGTCTGAGTCCCGGGCTGGAGTTTTAAACATAAAGGAGGTTTTCTCAGCCTGAGGGGGATGCAATAATATATTTATTTAAGCTTCGGTTTAGTCTCTCTTCATAGAAAAGGTGGGAGGAGAATCTAGAATTCTGGAACATTTCTGTTTTGGGGATTTGTTATTAAGAGTCATGTGATTTGGGAAGGAGTATTTGAAGATTGGAAAAATAAACCCCCAAACGTTTACACTTAAGAATTGCTCGCTACGTCCGTGGATTTTATTCTTCCATATTGGAACAGTTGCCTTTCACATTTGGGAAGAGATTGCTTGCACGCGTATGTGTTTTAAACTGATGCTTAATTATAGTGATACCAATTTGTAGTAACCAGACTGTGACACCACATCCCTGTGGGGTCCTTCAAAATCTGGTGGAATATGAAAGTGTCAGCCAGGCGGTCTGTGTATTATAAATAGGGTACTTCATCCATGATAAGCGATTATTATCTTTCTTTCCCAAGTGTAAAAGACCTATATAATTCAAGAAGGTGCCAGTGATTTAGGCCTCTTGAGTAAGAATCCAATGAGTCCTGAAGGGGACTCTACCTATGTCATCTTATTGTTGAACTTGAAACATTCAATTTCTTAGGTGGGAATGGTGTTTTGTAAAGTCCGAGCAGAATAAAATAATGTTGGAAGTCATGAGACCACTAGCACAATTTAGTTCCTCCCAGTAACCAATGTTCAGTATACTTTCATCTGCACTAACAAGGAAAAAACTGAACTGAAAATTTCTGCCTCTTACCAATTACTACTAACTAGGTGATCTCTTGGTCCCTCAATTTTTTCATCTGTAAAGTGGACAAAAAAGTACCTGACACTGGCGTAAAACAAGATGGATGACAGTTCATTAAAGTCTTTTTAGTATTAATGGATCTTATGTAAATCCCAAGTTTTATTGTTAATAAAAAGACACAGTAAAGCATCATGGTAGTTTTGTAAATGGGACTTTCAAAATTCAATTATTTGAAATGTGCCTTTACATTATCAAGATGTTCATGAAATTATTTGGTTGATCCTGCTGTAGAAGACAGGTGCCACCTACAATTGATTTGTACAAAAATTCTTGGGAGTGTCATAGTTTATTTAGCACATATTAGGTGTCAGGCAGTGTTCTACATGCTTCACATATACTATTTGGTTTAATTCTCTTAACTTTATGAAGGGCCTCATTTGACTCTCCTGTTATTTTGTGAGAGTAGATGTATGCTTTCCCCTTGTCCTGATTCTTATTTTGTATTGTTGTATTTTTATTCTTTTGGCTATTATTACACATACGACAAAAATATGTGTGTTATGTATGTTTGTATAATTAGAATTTAGTAGACAAAGATTTATTCTTTTTAACATGATAGTAAGATATATTTATATATGAGATACAGATCCCATAATATTCATCTTTTTTTACATTATGGGGACATTAATAGCTTGATCTCATTTGAAATCTGGAAATCTTTATGTATTTGATGTTTTTTTTAAAACTGTATTTCTTTTTTTGTCTTTTCTTTTTTGGTACTGGGGATCGAACCCAGGACGTTGCACTTGCTAGGCAAGCGCTTTGCCACTGAGCTACATACCAGCCCTCTTCATGTATTTGAAAAGCACAATGACCTTTGCATTTTAGATGTTGAATAGTGACTAAAACAATATTTAAATTGTTTTCTACTAGAATGGCCATCAGTCCAGGAGGAGATACATCTTATTCCAGTCAGAAATTGACACTTTCAGAGAGTCTTCGAACCAAAAAGTCTCCACTAACTGAAGAAGAGATATTTTATATGAATTGTAGGGCCGCCTACTTAACTGTGTTCAAAAGCAGCTTAGAAAACATTGTTTCAAAAGATCAACTTTACCTAGGTAAATTTCATAAAATACAAATATTTCACCTTATTCATTCAAAGTGAATAGATCAGAAAAATGGAACTTAGAGTTACATCATTCAGTCATCAAATTTATTTTATTTTATTTTTATTGTCAAGGTAATATATAGAGGTGTTACAGTTACATTCACCAGAGTAGATGCATTACTTCTTACGCATTGATAGCCCTTCTCATGTTTTTGTCCCCATTTCCCTCCCCCCACCCCCTCCCAATCATCTTGTTTTCCACCCTTCCCTTTCCTATTTCAAATAAACAAATAAACATATATATATATATATATATATAATATACCAGGTAACAAAGTCAGATACAGTAACAATATGAGATTAACCAAAGGGCAAAAAAGAAGAAAAGAAATAACATAGTACATTAAGAACATCAATCACAAAAGATAAAGCTCTTGTTTCCATATCTCAGAGATCCTTTCATTTAGTTTCATCCTATAAGTCATCACTATTTTATACTGAAACTTGAACAATGAAATTACATTATGGTATAGCACTTTAGATTACAATTTAGATTCATAAATCTCAAAATGCAAATGTATATGTTGATGTACATTACATGATATAGGCAAAGATCCAATTAAAATTTCAATTTGCTATGATTCCTAAAATATCCAAGTTTATTCTTTTGAAGATGGGCTGAGATCACGAATCTAGTATATTTAGAAGTTTAACATAGTCTTCTTCCACCATGGCACTTAGTTTATAAATCACTATGTATTAATAAGGTTTTATCAGTCTAATAAGGTTTTATTAGGGGGCTGAGACATAAGGATTACAGTTCAAAGCCAGCCCAGGCAGGAAAGTATGGGAGACTCCTATCTCCAATTAACCATCAGAAAATCATAAGTAGAGCTGTGACTTAAAGTGGTAGAACACTGGCCTTGAGTAAAAGAGCTCAAGGACAGCACCCGGTCCCTGAATTCAAATCCACTGGCTAACCCCAAAATCAAAACAAAACAAAACAAAAAACTGTCAATCTAATAAAATTATCTGGGAAGATATTAATTTAGTGTTTGTCTCTCAGTGCTGTATGCAGCTTTGATTTTATGGTGGAATATTTTGTTTAAGACTTTGGTTTCAGATAACCTAATTTTTTAAAAAAGGAATAATGTAAGCCAATGATGTTTCTTTGTTACTACTGTATTTCATTTGTAGTGATTTCTCCTTAGACATCTAACATAAGCTCTGACATTTCCTTTTTTTTTTTTTTTTGATAGTTGTGGGGCTTGACTCCAGGGCCTGGTCACTGATCCTTGGACACTTTTTGCTCAAGGCTAGTGCTCTGCTATTTGAGCCACAGCGTCACTTCTAGCTTTTTCTGCGTATGTGCTACCAAGGAATTGAACCCAGGGCTTTATGCGTGCTAGGCAAGCACTCTACTACTGTGCTACGCTCCTGGCCTTGACATTTCCATTTTAAAGTCAGAGCAGCATCATTACCAGAGCTTTAGAATATCTTTTTTGTTGTTGTAGCTTTCTACAGTTATGTGATGTTTTCAGTATCATTAAATTTAATAAACTTAAACCTTAAGATTAGTTAGTAATAACTAGATTATCAATATTTTAGATATAGAAATGTTTACTTACCAATTACATATTTTGACAATTTTATTTTTACAAGTTTTTTCATAATTATAATCCATTTTAGAAAATAATGTTTTCTTTGTTACTGAACATAACATCAGGTGCACTCTGACCTACTCTTCACCTGTTTTCCCAACACTGGGCAGAATTTTTTTGGGGAGGGGGCAGTCCTGGGACTTGAACTTGGAGCCTGGACACTGTTCCTGAGCTGAGCTTCCTGTACTCAAGGCTAGTACTCTTCCACTTGAGCCACTGTACCACTTCCAGCTTTTTCTATTTATGTGGTACTGAGGAATCAAACCCAGGGCTTTATGCATGCTAGCACTCTACCACTAAACTACATTCCAAGACCAGAAAATATTATTTTAATGTGGATTTTTTTACTTTCCAGTTGTAACTTCATGTAGGTTCCATTTATATTCTCAACTTTTGAAGGGATAGAGATGGCTGATGTGTCAAACATATATTGATATAACCAGATAGCACCAAAGCACCAAATATATGGGATTTACTTAATATAATGATAATGACTTGAAAAAGTATGCTTACATGCTAATTCAAAACAACTCTTGTTTTATGGGCAGCTCTTCAGCATGCGGGAAGAAATCCATCCCAAAAGACCATCAATAAATATTGGACTCCTCAAACTGCTAAACTAAATTTTGATGACTTTTGTGTAATTTTAAGGAAGGAGAAACCTACTTCAAAAGCAGAACTGTTAAAATCATTTAAGCAATTAGATATAAATGATGATGGCTCTATTTTACACACTGACCTTTATAAATTCCTAACAAAGGTAAGATCTGTGAAACTATAATGTGCATATTTGTAAAACAACTGGTAATCTATCTTTGGCTACTGAAGATCATATAAAAATAAGTATTTCATTGATAGATTAAATGAGTCACCTACATTTTATTTATAAAGTACTTAAATATTCTTATGGATGAAACGTGCTTTGTAAATAAAAATATAAAACTGAGTGTGCATTGTAAATCACTGAAGGCAATTCTTTCTCAGGAATTTTTGAAAATTACTGAGAGGTCTTTATGTGATAAGGAAGAGGAAATTATAAATGAAATTAGAAATCCATTCTTTTTGGCACAATGTTAGAAAATACTATTACTGTAAATGCAGTAGCAGTTATTACCATTCCATGATAAGCAATTGGTAAATTTTGGTAAATTGAAATTCAGTACATTTTCTCAAAAGGTAACAAGAGTATCATTGTTGCTTGATGTAGTTCTCACTCCACTCTGGTTTATAACAACACCATATTTTCAAACTTACCTGAAGAAGAGATTTAGTAATTGTGTTGTTTTAAAATAAATCTTTTTGAAATCTTAGAGAGGTGAGAAGATGACTCAAGAAGAAGTAAATGCCATAATAAATTTGGCTGATGTAAATACTGATGGAAGATTTGACTACATTAAGGTAAATAAGCTCTTATTGATATATGTTTGCATACTGCACAGGAATTTTTAAATTTTTATTTTCTTTCAGGTTCATTAAGGTATAATCAATAAATGCTATATTTTTAGTGTACATGTCGTGTTACACTATGTATATAGGTTGTGGAATAAATCAAGCTAATCCACATGAGAAAAAAAGGTTTAGTTTTGTTTGTTCTTGATGCTGGGAATGGAACACAGGGTCTCTTGCATGCTAATCACTCTACCACTCTCTACCACTGCACTGCATACATCTCCAGCCATTTTTTAAAAATGGGCACTTCTCTCATATTGAAGAGAACATAGTTGTATACTGTGAGCTCATTATCTTTAAATGTATTCTTGTTAATCCCATGATTGTGATCTGATGACTACATTGAAAATGAGCATCGAAAATGAGCATCCTCTAATCTGAAAGTCTATCAGAATTCTTCAAAATCCAAAGTACTTCAAATTTTGAATCTTTTTGAGTGTGGACATGCCATCCAAGTAGAATATTCCACACGACTTCATATAACTCAGTCAAAACACAGCAATGCTGAAAATATTGCATGAAATACCTTCAGTACTTCTGCATAAGGTATACATGAAACATAAGTGAATTTTGCATCTATGTTTGGTCAGTATATCTTACTTCATATGTGCAAACACACCAAATTTCAATAAGAGCTCCCCAGTACTTTTAGTCTTTAGCATTTCAGATAAAGGCTATTCAACCTGTATAAGTTAAAATTCTGTCTTTACATACCGCTTTGTAAGCAAACATACACACTCTCTCTAGTAATACATCTTTCCTGTGTAGAAGAATCATATAAATTATTTAGAACAACTCAAGTCTACATGTCCTGTAAAAAAAATAAATCACGTCTCCTTGTATGTAGCATTTTATTTTCACTCAGAGTATGGACCTCCTCGTTGAATCACGGCTGCGTTTTACTATGTCACTCGAGGCTGGTCAATCTGATTCAAGAAAATAAAATGAGTAACCAAGTTCAATAAGAAATATATTCCACCTCAGTCTGTTCCTTGCTTAGTAATGTGCATTTGTCTTCCCCTCCCAAATGTATGAGTGAATGTTTTACCCAGTGGACTACTTTTTTATTTCTTATAGTTTTGTAAATTGTATATGACAACCAGTGAGCAATGTCTCAAGAATACACTAGAAAAACTGGAGGTTGACAGTAAACTCAGGCGTCAGCAGTTTGGAAGCCACAGTGAAGGGTCCCCTGAAAGGGACCCACCACCAGTACCAAAACCATCACCTAGAATCATGGGAAAAAGTGACCAGGATGCATTCTCAAATAAAGGTATTTACTTTCAACACCAAGACTTTTGATCAGAAATGAAGAGGTATAATTCAGATAGAATTATTCTTTCATCTCTCAGTTGTCAGTGATATCTAACGTTTGTTAGATACCATTTCTAGACTCTTAGCTATAAAACTTTATTATAAAAGATTTTCTTATGGAACTTGCTTTGACTATTATGTTTAATTAAAACTAAAAATTCTGATTAAAGGGACATATTGAAACAAGGAATCTTATTAGTAGCACATAAATTAGGGACTCTGAAAGTCTGATAAAGCTAATGCCTTTATTCAATAGGAAGAGAAAAGAGAATGTTTTGAACACATCTTTTATACTATAACATGTTTAGAAACAAATTCCTGCTAACAGCTTTCCAGAATATGAGACCAAATAACTATTGCCTGTTACAGGTGACACAAGGAGTTCTTTGCTCTCAACAGCTAGAAAATTCAAGACATCTGTTTCCTTCACAATTACCATGGGTGCCAGTAGCAACCAAAACTCAAAATTAACCGAGCCAAACTTAAAGGTAGAGTATTTTTAATTAGTTTTTTATGAAAGTATTTGATATTGTTTGTTAATAAATATTCAGCATGAGTACTTCACAATGCAGTAGTTTGGGAAGCAATTCTACAGGAAAAACCTAAAAATCTATGTTTTTTAACATAAAAATCATAAGAATATTATAAGGCCTTTAGTTTGAAAATAATGACTTGAACTTTTGACTTGATGAATAGATTGTCCAATTATATACTTTGTCAAGCAATTTTTTTGTTGTTTCATAGGTGTTTCATGTAAATTAGTCATCCATTCCATCAGTTCTTGTGAGAGAAAGACAACAAAGTTACTTTGTTAATAGTTTGTTTATAGTGTTAATATTGATCTTCTTCCTTTGTTTTCCCTTTCTGGACTCAACCTTTACTAGTTTTCTTTCAACAGAAAATAATAGCTGCAGAAATATAAAACATTAACTGGAAACTGCTAGGATACATTAAAAATGTGCACCTGGAGACTTCTGTAAAAGGGGGAAAAATGGTTATGACCACATCCTATAACTGCTGTTAGAAAACTGAACTGATTGTTCTCAAGAGCTACATTTTTGTTTCAAATAACAACTCTGTATTTGTTATTGAACTCTGAAGTCCCTTATATCTTTAAATTGCTAGACAGTGACATTTGTTCTATATTAAAATTTTAAAACATTATCTCCAAGGAATTTTGTTCAGACTGCTTAGGAATCTGTACACCCTAAGCAATTTGGTCTGCGTTGTCCAGCACGTTCAGACCATATTTACTGTTCCACCAATATTATTTTTCACTGGTGGCGCCTTCTATGTTTTACAGCGACATTAAATGCTAAAAAATTAACTTCGTTAAATAATTAACCACAAAAAGTATAAATAAACCTAGTTTTATCCAGCATAAAGGCGTACATATCTAAATATTAATATAGACCATATTCGTTCATAAGGAGGCCTTTTCTCTGTGCCCTTAATTGAGCTTTTACCAGTAACAGTGTCTTTAAATTTAGTTAACACATAATTCAACAAATGACCTCTAGCTAGATAATGTATGCCAGCTGTTTTGTTTAGTGTTAAATGTGAGCCTTGAACTGAAAAAAATTTTTTTTCTTTGGTCGCTAATATCAAGGGGGTATTGCATAATATTTCAATAAACAAATATTTATTGACTACTCTGTTTAGTGCAATGTTTTAAGTATTGATGAAGAGCTTTGGATAAATACAGACTTGAGTTTGAATCCTAGCTTTTTGCTTTCTTTAATCACTGTGCAAACTCAGTTAAGTTTATCAGTTTCCCTTCTGAGATTCAGTTTATTTATTTATCTGTTGAGAATGTTACCTTAATATGTTTGAAAGATTTAAGTCATCAGACAGATTTTAAGCATTTTGTACTAAGAAAGCACACACACACACTAAGAAGTAACTGTAGGTCTTTATATGGGGTGACCTGATAAAAGTGAAATTTAAATTACCAAGTATTATATATAGACACTTCCCAAGTTAGAAAGACTAGCTGAGAGACTGACAGCTATCCAAATATGAAGTGTTGATAGCCTGGCCTAGGGTACTACTTGTATGTTCTAAGGACAGAAGAATGTCAAAATGGGCTTGTAGGAAGTGGCACTGGGCTCAAGTGGTAGAGCCCTAGTTTTGAGCTGAAGAACTCAGGGACAGCACCCAGACCCAGAGTTCAACCCCCTTAACTGACTAAAAAAAAAAAAGTTATTGTAGGCCACAGCAATTCTATGTAATAGTCCACTTAGGTTTTGCATCTCAAAACTCATAAACAGAAATGGTGGTGATGACATTTGGGAATATGTAAAAGATACTGAAAGATTAATGATTACAAGAAGTTGGCATATGCCACCCTTTTAATTCTGTGACTTTTATATAAAACTTAAAATATTTTGGATATGTTTGTATTTCTTAACTTTTTATATACTGTTTCTGATCTTGCTCGTTCAGGATTGTTTACTATTTGTTGTCTGTTGAATGAACTAATTTTTAAGTAATCTATGACTCTGACTTAGCTTGTTTCTGTTCCTTTGTTTTCATTTATATTTTGAAGCAACTGATTTCATAAGTTTTATGTATTTCTGAGGTTTTGAAGCTATGCTGGTAAGTGTTTTGCTGTGAGTAGTTGGGATTAAAGGCATATACCACCATGCCTACAGCCATACTTTGAAACATAGTCCTCTACATTTGATAAGACTTGAATTAATTGCAGGGAAAAGTAAGCATGTTACAGTAACTATACATATATCATGTTCTCCTTCCCATATTTAGGTATTATATTACTACTCTATTTTTTAATCCTGAGGTCTGTCCATTTGCTTAGGTTCTGTAATGTTTGAGGAATGTCAGGTATTTTCCTTTGAGTGAGGAATAGCTTCAGATTCCATGACAAAGCCAGTCATGACTAAAATTAGAGTAGGCCACAAACATCAATGTGAACTGCAGAGATAAATTACTTCCTACATTGATGCTAATTAGAAACTGCCTAAATATATTTTATGCATGTATATTGTATAATATGTCCATACAGTACATAGAATTGTTGTGTAGCTTATGTATGTTATACACACATACATTGTACAGTGTATATTCTGTGCCATTTTATGAGTGCATATTTTGCATACCATATAGATGTTTTCTATATGTCTTCTATATGTGTCTTTATGACAATACAAATATATAAACATTTCAAACTCAAAATGGTTCATGTCTTAATTTTTATGAAAGTTCCAAATAGTTTTGAGACAGTTTCTTACAAATGTTTTTTTTTTTTTTTTACCAGTCCTGGGCTTGGGCTCAGGGCCTGAGCACTGTCCCTGGATTTTCTCAAGGCTAGGGCTCTACCACTTGAGCCACAGCACCACTTCTGGGTTTTTTCTATGTATGTGGTACCGAGGAATCGAACCCGGGTCTTCGTGCATGCTAGACAAGCACTCTAAGCACTCTACCACTAGGCCAAACTCCCGGCCCCTCTTACAAATGTTTTTACAAAATGTTAATCAGTTCAGTCTGTCAATTAGGAGACAACCCATGCCAGTTTTCCCTTCATAAGTCATCTACTTAACCTTTTATTTTGAGTACTTAATAATAGCAAATTTAATAACTACATACATTTTTCTTAACATACAGACAGCAAATAGTGTTCTATTAAGGATATACAAAATGATGATGGTGATATGTTTCTCCTCTGATTATATCTCTACCAAATCTATTACAAATTGTAATTAGCCTTAATTTTTAAAAATAACATATACTTTACATGTCAAATATTCATGATAGGGCCGGGAGTTTGGCCTAGTGGTTAAAGTGCTTGCCTAGCATGCATGAAGACCCAGGTTCGATTCCTTGGCACCACATACATAGAAAAAAGCCAGAAGTGGTGCTGAGGCTCAAGTGGTAGAGCTCTAGCCTTGAGAAAGTCCAAGGATATTGCTCAGGCCCTGAGCTCAAGCCCAGGACTGGCAAAAAAAAAAAAAATATGATAGTGGCCTAAAGAAAAAAGATGTGATGCTGTTAATGTATTTCTGCCATTTTCTGCTTTACTATTTGCAATTTTGCCTTTAAACATGTCTTTATATATTCAGAATGAAAATAAGTTAAATTTACATATGAACAATAAATGTAACAGTTCTGTTTGTGTTTGTATGCGTTTAATTGAATTGGCAGAAGATAGCACCACCTCATGTCGTATATAAGAATTACAAGCTATTTTATTTCTCTGCTTTTTTTTATATTGTCAAAAATTGTATCATACATGGCATTTCTTGCTCTATCATTCTAAAAATTTTCAACCTCCTTCCATTTTTCTCATAATGCTCAAACTGCCAACTTAATGTATAATCCTTTCAAGTTGATTTATTTCAACAAGCTCTCCATTTGTCAGTACTTTTCCCCTTTTAATTCATAGCATTTTAGTCTGGATCCAAGAGAAAAAGCTTTGTGTGATTGAAAGCATATTTATCTTAAAATAAAATTTAAGTTTAAGAAGTATCATATGTTTAATAATCTACAGATCTTAAGAAGTTCTTTTTAAACAGTGGAGGTTCAATTTCCTATTAAAAATAATGTGATTATCACAATGCAGGTTTGGTTGGTGTCAATCATTTTCATCGTCTTCTAGGTTAGATGTTGCTTTACATCTCAGCCCTTTTCACCCATGTATAGTGGAATGATGTATAGTTTGACAATCTTTCCATAGAAACCCAAATTCTCATCTAGTGTAGCATTATTTTCTAGAATTGAAACTTAGGTAGGAAAGATCTCTAATAAAAATATTTAAGTTCTCCCTTGCTAGATTTTATAAGGCTATCTCCTGTTAACCTATAATACTATTCTCAGAAGAAGCATTTAGGCATGGAATAATTCTTTCATCTTTGAGTTTCCCAAATGGCGCAGATTATGTTCACTGTCAATATACCAAAGTGTGTTACTTTTTACAATTTTACTTAAACAGTGGGAAGCTGTTAACACTTATAGTCATAAATACAAGACATGCTGTAACTACTGAAATCAATGTTTTTTGAATGAGGAAAGTAGTTACATTTATTTAATACTTGTTTAATGATAATGCTTTGGTATGCTTTATTAATATTATAAACAATTTTCTTTTGAAAGCTGGCTTTAAAGATAATCATAGCAAGGTTGGATGTTGGTGGCTAATGCCTGCAATCATAGCTACTCAGGAGGCTGAGATCTGAAAATCATGCTTTGAAGCCAGCACAGGCAGGAAAATCTATGGGAATCTTCAACTAGTCAAAAAGCCAAAAGCAAGCATGATTTCTTGGGTTCAATCCTCAATAGAAGAAAGAAAACAGAAAATTCCATATGATAATGATAAAGTGAGAGAAATTTGCATACACATAGTATTGGTATATTTTTCATAATGTCAACAAAGAATGTATAAATTGCTTTTTGTACAATGTACCATTTAAATTTTTATTTAATTCTCGTTATGGGCCCCTACATATACGTATTACCAGTACTGAGGCAGGAACTCAAGGTCTGGTGCTATTTGGTCTTATATTGATGTTCTTCCACTTGAGCCACACCTCTACTTGACTTTTTGCTCATTAACTGGAGCTAAAAGTGTCATTGATATGTCTGCCCAGGCTGGCTTTGAACAAGGATCCTCAGATTCAGCCTCCTGAATAGCTAGAATTATAGGTATGAGCCGCCAGCACCCAGTCGAACATAGACATTTAAATTAAGACAAAGAGAAAAGAAACAGCCAGTCCAGAAAGGTCCTTCTCCAAACATATTTCTTATTCATCAGCATATTTTTTATGTGATTAAACTGAACAATTTTATTTTTAAAAATGGGATAACTTAGGAGAAATGGATAAAATTCCTTGGTACACACAACCTTTCTATTTCTCATAGAGAAATAGAAAATCAAAAATAAAGGAGATAAAATAATAAATGTCTTTCATCAAAGAAAATCCTTAAAACAATAGTTTCAATACCAAACTCTACCAAGCAAAAAATAAATAATACCATGTTATAATTCATCAGCATAGTTAATTTTCTTTTTTTCTTTCCCTTTCTTTTCTTCCTCCCTTTTCCCTTGTCACTTTTTCTTGAAATGTATTTATATTAGAAGTCTTGTTTTGCTGTGCTCCCAACACTAATTTCATCCAAATTATGGCACTGCATTTATTACTTTGCTTCAGTTCTTACTTTTTGAGCTTTATTTTCGTATTCTTGTGTGGATTTTCCTAACATTTCATGATTCGGATGGCATTGATTCTTCATGGTATTGTTCACTAGTCACTCGTTTTATACCAATTTCACCTATAAATCAGAAAATAAATATCGAACACCCTCAATAGGCTAAACCCTATTTTAGACAGAGTTTTAGGAATGTTTTTGTATATATGACTTTTTAGTCTCAGTCATCAATTGTGCCTAATTTCTGACACTTCTTATGCTGAACATTTCTGGAGACCAATGATTGTATTTGACATCTTTTATATTTTTGTTTTTTTTCCCCTCATGCTAATGCATGTTGGAAACATTTAACAAGGACAACTTGAAAAGATTTCTACCTTCGTTTCAGGACTGGCAGTGTATACAATCAAAAGGCTGCTTCTTTTTAGAAGAGGATGGTGAAATTATTAGTCATCAATATAAAATGCAAATAACTCAAAAGTCCATGGTTTATCTAACAATTAAGCCATTAAACTTGAGTCAAGTTGAAGGCAAGTTTAAATTTTCTGTTTATTTTTAAAATATCAATCTGTGCCCTCTTTGTAATTAACTGTGTATTTAACTGGTCTATTAGTGTAGCAAATAACTAACATAAGAAAGGTATGGTTATGGCTGGGTGTAGCCTGTAATCCTAGCTACTCAGGAGGCTGAGATCGGAGGATCTCCGTTTAAAGCCAGCCCAGCACTTAAAAACCTTGAGACTCTTATCTCCAATTCACCAGAAAACCAGAAGGGGTGCTGTGGCTCAAGGGATAGGGCAGTAGCCTTGAGTTGAAGAGCTCAGGAATAGCGCCCAGACCCAGAGTTCAAGTCCCAAGGTCCACAAAAGAAAAAAAAAATTAAAGAAATGTGTGGTTACACTTCATGAGAGAAAATATTATTTCATATGTTGACTGTGTTATATGAAACAAAAACAATGCTTTGTATATACATTTAAAGCATTTTTTATTAAAAACAAGCAAAATTCTATACCAGAATCCAGGTAATTTTTATTTTCCAATTAATCTTAATTTTTTAATTTATCAGTTTTTAAATTAAAATTTCCATGAAAAATGTTATAGAAGCATAGTTCAAGATGTGAATCTACAAGCATTTCTTAGTGTTTTCAAAGTTTATGTCTATAGTTGAGGCAGTATCAATAATTATAAGCCTGGTGCCAGTGGCTCATATCTATAATCCTGGTTATTCAGGAGGCTGGGATCTGAGGATCATGATTCAAGGCCAACCTGGGCAAGAAAGTCAATGAGACTTTTTTTTTTTGCCAGTCTTGGTGCTTGAACTGAGCGCCCAAGCACTGTCCTTGGGCTTTTTCCTCAAGTGTGTGCCACTTGAGCCACAGCACTATTTCTGACTTTTTCTATGTATGTGGTACCAAGGAATCAACCCCCCCCCCCCCCCCCCCGGGTCTTGGTGCATGCTAGGCAAACACTCTACCACTAGGCCAAACTCGCGACCCTAATGAGACTCTTATCTCCAATTAACCACCAGAAAACCAGAAATAATGCTGTGGCAACTAAGCAGTAAATGCTAGCTGTGAGTGAAAAGCTCAGGGACAGCATCCAGGCCCTGAGTTCCTGCCCCATGCCCAACAATAACAATAATGCAATATTAATAATTATAGTAATACTCATATATTTACATATATAAATGAGTTTCCTACTGTCCAAAATGTTGATTATGTCCTTTTAATCAGCAACAAATGTTTACATGGGTGTTTCCCTAAGATATTATTTTAATGTTAATTGTTCCAAATCAATATTTGTTTTTCTTTTGTAGTGTTTTATGGAAATATTTCCTACTACCAGATTCTTCCCTAATCCTCTAAACAAGTCCTTTTCAAGATGTAGACCAAAAGGGGAAAATAGAGATCCTGGTTATGTTCTAAAAGTATAACAATAGGATTTCCTGAGGATTAATTTTGATATGTGCAAGTTAAAAGATGATTTAAGATTTGGGAGCCAAACTGTTAAAACAGAGAAGACTCTAGATGTTTAGTTTCTCTTAAGAGATTGGGGAAGATGAGCAGTCCTATTTTTTGGAAAGAGAAATGTAAGTGGAAATGTTAGTTAGACAGTTGCTTATGTGAGGTTAACGTTCAGCAAAAGGCCCTGGATGAAAATCTCTGATTGTGCACACAGATATTTTTCCTCCTGTTCCTTTGTCTGTTTCTCTTGAATTTTGAGTTATTCAGTTGTATCCTGCAGCTCTGCTTGTTGTTGTTTGTTTTGTTTTTGTTGTTTAGCACTGGCATTGAACTAGTCTCACATCTGCTAGGCAAACCTAGCACTGTGTCAAACTCCTACTGCTGGGAACTCAGCTTTTGATGAATAGTTTAGAATAGCTAGGAATTTTAGAAAATGACTGTATAGAGAATGTTCTTCATAATGTTGTAAATAAAATATGATCTACTGTAAATATTAAAATGTTCCCATATAAAATCACATGTAGATTTTTTTTAAAAAATTGCTAAGAGGCACAGAAACTACTAACTTTTTAAAATATGAAAGACTAAGTAGTAATTGCCTAAATTGTTGTTTTTTTATATATAGGAAAACTATCATCTTGGCTATCTGTTGATACTACCTTATATATTCTTAAGGAAAATGAGAGTCGAGCAAATCTACAGCTAATATGTTTTACTGAACTACAAAACAGAGAAGTATAAAGATATATTTTCTAATGTTTAACTAAAAATATAGTATGAACTTAAATTTGGGGAATTTTCCATGTTTATTTCATTTGATTCTTTAAACATTTAGTCTCCCCATTAAGATATAATGCAATTCTTAAACATCATGGATATTGTATATGTTTTGTTAATTGTAAAAGACTTTTTCTTTGCTGAAATTTATTAAGGATTGAAGATTAAAAGACAGCCCTGGCTTGCCAGTTGTTCAAAATTGTGTTTTACTTTCTCCTTCTCTAAAAGCCCTAGTGCCTCATATGTTAGCATTTTCTGTTATACTCAGTAACAAATACTGATGCCAATAGATATTTCCACTCCACCCCACCCCCAGTATTAGCAATTTCAGACTTTGGAAGAGTTGTTCAAGATGCTTGTCTTATACTCTTCTTACTGCAAAATAGAAAAATGTTAAGATTATGGTCCTCAAACCTAACTTATATTATAGATTTCAAAATAGACTTATATGAAGAAATGATTTTAAACATTTTCAGATGTTGCCCTTGAGTCTGTTCTGATTTTTTCTAATTATGTATTTACTCAAGAGGCCAGATATGTGAAGCAGATACATAAATGTGGCTATTCATTTTATGAGGACTACAAAATACATCTGCTATACAACAGAAATAATACTATTCAAGGTTTACTGCAATATCATATTTAATCTTTATATAGTTCCAACATTTCCCTGATGGAATGTTATATAAAAGTCTTTATTGAAGGCATCAAACAGACAATGATAGTTATAGGCAAGAAACAAATAAGGTGGAATAAGTTAGTGTTTTGATTAAACTTTTCTTTGGAACTGACTACCAAGTTAAATTCAAGATAAAGCATTATCTAAAACAATAGCTTTTCACATTTGGTTTTGAGTAAAATTACTTTCTTATGAGATTGCATGTGTAAGAAAAGTTAGTACATAGCAAGGCTACAATAAAGTTTCAGTGAGTTTTTCTATTTACTTCTTTATTATATAGGCATCTGTTTTTCTGCAATGTCATATTTACAGGAGATTTTTCATTTGTAATTTTAGTTTCACAATTACTTTAAGAAAAAATGTTTTGCTATCCACAATTTATATGTGAAGGCTAATGGAGAGTCATAGGATAACATATTTGCATATTAGGGAACAACAAAATCTATGTATGTTTTTTTTAAGATTAATGTCTTATCGATCTATATCTTGCCAATCTAAAAGATTATGGTTTCAAAGCATGATTTTGTAGTTTAGTCTTCAAATTGACCCTTCGTTATATTGGATTGCTTCTTGTATCAAAATAGGTGACCTTAAGATGATTATGATTCCTCTGACCAGTCAGGGCAGAATATTGAACCTGGAATTCAGAGGAGCAATCTTGTTTCAT
This sequence comes from Megascapheus bottae, assembly GCF_031878675.1. Classification (NCBI taxonomy): domain Eukaryota; kingdom Metazoa; phylum Chordata; class Mammalia; order Rodentia; family Geomyidae; genus Megascapheus; species Megascapheus bottae. Next base: position 42,176,631 of record NC_143514.1, on the reverse strand, counting down.
AAACGAATCTCCATGTACCTAGGTCTTGGAAGTTATATTTGTATGCAGTACAAATTCTCTTGAGCTGATCTACAGTGAAAGACAAGTAACTGTGCCTAGTCATTTCATAAAACTAGTAAAACACATAGATTTAATTATTTGAAAGCAAATGATTATAGTTTATATGTCTATATAACCCTCCCCATATATATAATTTGGGGACTCTGGAAAGCTCCTGGGAAGTTATCCTAGAAGGAAGCTCCTAGAATGTTACAATTTGCTTTCTTTTATAGTACAGAATAAAATATTTCCCCATATGAATATCCTGATATCATAAATATTCAACATTTGGTAAATAACAGAATTTTACATAAGGCAAATATACTTAGAATTCTGCATTTTGTTTCATAGCTCAAATTACATTTCAATCCACAAAACCAAGCTCTTAAAAATGTTTATATTGGATGAAGCTAGAGCGAATCATATTGAGTGAGATAAGTCAAGACCAAAGGAACAAAAGGTGCATGGTATCCTTAATATGTGGATATTAGATCCAAACAGTATTAAAAACGATGACTCCAATGTTATGGACATGGTCTTGGAGATATAAACATAACTACATAGACACAAAAATCTATGACGGGCTATATACGCTATAGATATGTTTTATTACACACATTAATATGTACCTATGACATATAAACCCTCAGCTTAATTTTAATTATGTTCTAAAATCTAAGTGCCAATGATTGTCTATAGAGATTCCCTTCTTGCTTGTTAAACATGACATTTGAAATATGATGTAAAAATCAATGTTAATAAATTATTTAATAAAAATGTTTATATTAACTCATACAAATAATAAAAAATTTAAAAATATATTTAAAATTTATTTTGTGCCATTGATTTACAAATCACATACTTCAATCACAATAAGAGACATAACATGGAATATTATTACTTTAAGGAGCTCAGTGTTTACTGAAAATACAACCTAAAATTAATCTTTTGCTTTCTGTTAAAGATATTTACATCCCAAACATTTTTGAAGCTTGTTGGAGACAAGTTAGAAGATATGTAATGTTTTGTCCATTTTTAGATAATTTAAAAAATACACAGGAAACTATATCTTATTATCTTGTATGGTGATTGCAGTTAAGAAAAAATTCGATACCTATAAAAGGTTTGATACCTATAATAGAACTGGTGACTATTTCAAAATTATTTCTAGTGTGTTTCCTTTTAAGAATGATTAAAAATCACTACAATGCATGATGGTTTTGTTTTGTTAAATTGTTTTGAGAAAGGTATTTGGGTGGACTGGTGAACTAGGACCTGGAACTTACTGGTTAATTCCTTCCACAACTGGCTGTCGGCTGAGGAAAGAAATAAAACCAATAACAGAAGAAGCCCAACTTGTGTACAGGGATGAAACAGGGGAATTATTTCTTACAAAAGAATTTAAGTAAGTATTTTTAAAATTGTAGTTAGAACATGTGGATCTATCTATATCATCTGTCTGTCTGTCTGTCTGTCTATCTATCTAACTAACTATAGTCTATCTTCTCCCATTTCCTTTAGCTAGCTTCCAGCCTCATATTCATATTTTAATTCAGCACCTAAAACTTTGTGACAACATGGGTGAACCTGGAGGTTGTTAACCTAAAAACAATAAATAAACCAATTTTACAAACACAAATAACTGATTGAATAGAGATGGAATCTAAAAAGGATAGACTTACATGAACAGAGACTAGAATGGTGGTTACCAGGAGATAGGGGTATAAGAAAATTGGGGAGATGTTGTTTAAAGGATACAAGTTTTTAGTTAGAAAGCAGGAAAAGTTCAGGCCATGTAGTGTATGATATGTGGTGCTTTAATTGATGGCTATGTATTGTAAACTTGAAAAATGCTAGAAGAGTAGATTTTAAGTGTTCTTACCACAAAGATTAATTATTTGAGATAATGGATACATTATTTAGCTTGAATTAGTCATCTTATAATGTGTGCATGCATTGAACAGGTTATATACTATATATATATAATTTATTCACTAGGCATCTGAAACTGACCTTTTATTTGCAAGTCACAGATGGTAATTGATTTCTGGGTTGTACATACTTTGTGCAAGGCAGCTTTATCAATTTCTCCTCCAACAGACACAAACTTTAAAATAGAACTTGCTAGTTATATTCTTGATTTTGATAACTTTCAAATATGAATACAAAACTTAGGGAATTGTTTTATGTGTTACATATATACTAAGAGATTTGACCACATGCAGAAAAAAGACAGTAGAATGGAGAAAGAGAGAAAGAAGAAAGGAATTAATTAATGCACCGGTGGCTCATGGTTGTAATCTTGGTTACACAGGAGGCAGAGATCTGAGGATTGTAGTTTTAAGTTAGCCTAGGCAAGAAAGTCCTTGAGATTCTCAACACCAGTTAAGTATCAGAAAAGCTGGAAGTGGAACTGTGGCTCAACTGACCAACTGGTAGAACTGCTAATGAAAAATGCTTAGGGACAGGGCCCAGACCCTGAGTTTAAGTCCAGAAACAGCACAAAAAGGAAAAAAAGAAGAAAAAAAGGAACCTAGTACTAGCATTGGGTTCCCATTGTATGTTAAGATACTATTATGTTGGATAATTCTATGGTTGCTTTAAAAACTTATTTATCTTGGGCTTGGGAGTTTGGCCTAGTGGTGGAATGCTTGCCTAGTATGCACTACGACCTGGGTTTGATTCCTTGGTACCCCACATACATAGAAAAAGCTAGAAGTGGTGCTGTGATTTTTTTTCTTTGTTTGTTTTGGCTTTGGCTTTGTTTGTGGGGTTTGAACTTAGGGCCTGGGTGTTGTTCCCTTGTTCCATAGCTTTTTTTTTTTTTTTTTTTGCCAGTTAGGGGGTTTGAATTCAGGACCTGAGCACTGACCGTGGGCTTTCCCAAGGCTAGAGCTCTACCACAGTACCATTTCCTGCTTTTTCTATGTATGTGGTACTGAGGAATCGAACTTGTGTCTTGGTGCATTGTAGGCAAGCACTGTACCACTAGGCTAAACTCAATGCTGGTGCTCTACCACCCACAGCTCCATTTGTGGCTTTTAAAAAAATAACTGTAGAGAGCCAGCTGTGGTGGCTCACGCCTATAATCCTATCTACTCAGGAAGCTGAGATCTGAGGATCGAGGTTCAAAGCCAGCCTGGGCACAAAAGAACCTGAGACTCTTATCTCCAATTAACCTCTAGAAAACAGGAAGTGGGGCTTGGCTCAGGGTAGGCTGGTAGCCCTGAGCTGAGAAGCTCAGGGACAGCACTCAGGCAAGTTCAAGCCCTATGACTGCCCCTCCCAACAAAATAATAATAATTAACTGTAGATAAGGGTCTTACGGACTTGCCTACCTGAGCTGGTTTTGAATCATAATCCTCAGATCTCAGCCTTCTGAGTAGCTACGATTATAAGTATGAGCCACTGGCACCTGGAGCAGGAACTGATTAATGCTGTATTCTTCCTTTGAATGTTGGGTTAGCCTGTCTTTAAACTGTCTTTACCCTAGCTGTCTTAAAGTCAAGAAATAATTTTCTACTTTTATTACTTTAGATCAACTTTATCAGACATATTTGAAATAATTGATTTGGATGGAAATGGTCTTCTTAGCCTTGAGGAATACAATTTTTTTGAACTGAGAACAAGTGGTGAGAAATGTGATGAAGATGCATGGGCTATCTGCAGAGGTGAGCACTTTTCCTCCATGATGGATATGTAGGAATATATATAACATCCTTTTATTCCAAAGAAGAAATTAAACCCTCTCCTCCATGCAATAAACACTTTGGTGCTAGGTGCTGGTAACTCACACTTGTAATCCTAGCTACTCAGGAGACAGACCTCCAGGTTTAAAGTTTGAAACCAGCCCAGGCAGACAAGTCCTAGAGAATCTCTACCCAACTAGCAGAAAGCTGGGCTAGAGCCTCATTCAAGTGGTAGAGCACCAACCATCCATGCCAAGTGAGTACACTAGGTTCTGAGTTCAAGCCACAATACTGACACAGAAAACGAAAAAAAAAAAAAGTAGTAGCATTGTTTGTGGATCTCAACAACCTAAACATTTTTTCCTTAAGTAATGTATTATTAATATTTAAAAAGGTGAATTGCTCATGATTTCAGCTTTCAATCTATAGTCTTGCTAGCTTATATAAAAAGTTTAAAACCCTGTACTATCTCTTGGTATCACTGGAGTACACACTGTGTTCAAGAGAGGCAGCAAAGAGTTAATAGCCTAGTTTTACTAAAATATGAAGTAGTTCCCAAAAGTTATTTATACATGTTAAAAATTCTTAGTGGCTCACATCTGTAATCCTAGTTATTCATGGTAAAAAGCAAGCCTGGGCAAGAAAGTCTGTGAGACTTTTCAATTAACCACCAAAAAGACCATAAGTGGAGTTGTCTCGGCACTCAACTGATTAAAAATGTGTTAGGATACATTATAGTTCACTGATACTTTTTGTTTTTGATTAAAAATGTGTTAGGATACATTATAGTTCACTGATACTTTTTGTTTTTTTCTTTTTTTTGTGTTAAGTTGTGGTTCTAATGATTAGAGCACTAACTCTGAGCACAAAAGCTCAGGGAAAACACCCAGTTTAAGCCGTGGGATCAACACACACACACACACACACACACACACACACACACACGCACACGCACACGCACACATGCATGCACATGTACAGACACACACACACACAATATCTAATTTTTGTATTAAGTTAAATGAAGATGGAAATACTAAATCCCAGAGTGTCAAGAGGTTGGAGAACCTCATTGAGAATGGGACAAAGTCTCTTGTCATTGAGGAGGAGTCTGGGATAAGATTAGCACCTGTGTATTTAAGAACTGTATTCACATACTTTTTTTTTTTAAGGTTTCTGCACATCTATTGATATCTATTTTCTTTCTTTCCCTCCCTTCCTCCCTACTTCTCTTCCTCTCTCCATTCCAGAAATTGAATGCAGTGTCACAGTTCTTAGGCAGGTTCACTCCCACTTGAATCCTTTTTTGCATTGGTTATTTTCAAGGTGTGGAGGGGGGTCTCACTTTATGTCTGGACCAGTTTGAGCAGTCTGTACCCACATACTTGTACTTTTCCTCAGCTGACAGGCATGTGCTACAAGTGATTGTGTGTCCTCTGTTGCTGGGATAACGGGTGCATGCAACCTTGCCCAGCCATTGCTTGAGGTGGAGTCTCATGAACTTCTATGCACAGGTGGCCCTCAAACCATGTCCTCTGATGATACTACCAAGTAGCTAGGATTACAGGCTTCAACCACTATGCCAGTTATCTTTATTTGTTGAATAATGTTGCATTGTGTAGACATAACACATTTTTGTTTATTTTCTTCCATTGTGTATAATATTTGATGACATGTTGCTTAAATCTTTAGTCCATTTTTAAATTGAAATACTGGATTTATTATTGGTAAGTTCTAAGAGTTTTACATGTATTTTGAACATTTAATTAATTGTATGAGTTTTAAAATTCTACATAGAAGAAACTTTTTTCTTAACAGAGAATTTTGATACAAAAAAGAATGAATTAACAAGACAAGGATTTATGGATTTAAATCTAATGGAAGCTAATGATCGAGAAGGCGATCCTACTGACCTCTGGGTAACTCTGCATTCGATGGGCTACAATAAAGCCCTGGAGTTGACAGAGGTAAAGCACTCTTAGTTTTCCCAATGGGCTTAGTGGTCATAGTATCTTACCCCCTTGAACATTTTCCTGGGCACTAAGATCTTTGACTTTCAGTAATATATGAATGAATCCTGGGTACTCTGGGTACAATTCTACTTGTTCATTCAAATTCCTGTTCTTACCTGAAATTTACTTAATGCCAACTATTTAAGTAATTCAGAGAGAAAGACAGTATATGATATACAGGAAAACATGATCATTAAAAAATATATATTCTCATGAATATATAGAGATTTCCTTTTTGAATACTTGTTTGTTAAATATGTCATTTGAAACATGATGTAAAAATCAATGTTAATTCTTTAATAAAAAAGTAAATATATATATATATATATTCTCGAATTGGAGATAGCTATTTGAGTTGTTAGTCTCATTTATGAAAGGAAACTCTGTCCTAACAGAACAAAGGCTCTCTTAAAGAGAATGTTCTATAAATTAATAGCTCATGCTACTTAGAAAGCGAAGACCTAGTGGATCACAGTTCAAAGCAAAGCTTAAGCAGAAAGGTCCACTAGACTCCATCTTCAAAATAACTAGCAAAAAGCAAAGCTCAAAACATGACTCAAATGCTAAAGCACCAGTCATGAGTAAAAAAGCTGAGTAAGTGCAAGATGCTCTGGCTAGCTCATACAAAGTACTATGTCTATTATGTACTATCATTATTAATTTAGTAAATGTAAAAATTGAATATTTTTTGTCAGAAATAATTAAAAGTAGATCTCCTTAAATTTTTTTCACATTTTAAATACAGAACTGAACAGTTTCAGTTAAGTAACAATATATTTGTTTATGCTTTTAAAAATAGTACTGTTGGAAGTGGTGCTGTGGCTCAAGTGTTGAAGAGCTCATGGACAGCGCTCAGGCCCAGAGTTTCAGCCCGCAACTGACCAAAAATAATAATAATAATAATAATACTATTTTTAACACTGTTCAAAAAGAAAGGTACGCCTGAGCACAGTGGTTCATGCCTATAATCCCAGCTACTCAAGAGGCTGAGATTTGAGGATCAAGGTTCAAAGCCAGTCCAGATACAAAAGAACCTGAGACTCTTATCTCCACTTAACCTCTAGAAAATGGGAAGTGGGGCGGTAGCCTTGAGCTGAAGAGCTCAAGGACAGCACCCAGACCAAGTTCAAGCCTCATGACCCACAAAATAAAAAGAAAGAAAGGAACTTATTATCTTATTATGTCACTGTAACCCCTCTGTATATCACCTTTCAATAAAAAGATTATTTTCATTTTCCATACATGAAGCAAAAGAAGGCAAACCATTGACAACTTTAAATTTTTACTTGCATAGGAAAAGATTCAAACTATGAATCTTTCACAATTTGCTATATACTTTAAATTTTGTTTTTATGAACATCAGTTAATATACTACCTTAAAGTCAGAATCTCAAACATTTTAATCACTCAGTTCATATTACTAAAAGTTTAAAATTTTAAAGATGTATCTGAAAGACAAACTAGAATGTTTGATACATCTTAAATCATATGATAAACATTAATAAATAATTTATTTAAAATTCTACCAGAGGCTAAAACCAAGATATTTTTCTTCCATGCCAGGCATGTCCATTTGTCATTGATATCTGTGCAGAAAAATGCAAGCCAAGGATTAAAGCTGTCCATATGGAAGCATGCAGTGGGCAACTTGAAAAGGCCATTTGTAAATCTGTGCTTAGCAGGAGTGATGCTAAAGTAATGGATGGCTATGAAAATATAATTGTACATGGTTACAATTGTGATACCTGGATAACATCAGTTATTGAAAATAAGGTATGAATTATTGAGTTGTTTCCCTACTTTTAATAAAGTGTTTAATAAGATGCTATCTTCTTTCTTACACTTTTCACATAGTAAATATCCCAATAGATTAATGACAATTGTCCATTCTGCTAGTTTGTACATCAATTGGAGCATAATAGTTCTTACATGATTTTTAAAGGCTCGAAATTGTTTGTAATTTTTACATTTATTATTGTTATTGTTATTTTACCAGTCCTGGAGCTTGACCTCCACTGTTCCTGAGCTTCTTTTGCTCAAGGTTAGCACTCTACCACTTGAGCCACAGCATCACTTCTGGCTTCTTCTGTTTCTGTGGTACTGAGGAATTGAATCCAAGGCTTCATACATGCTAGGCAAGCACTTTACCACTAAGCCACATTCTCAGACTGTTTTTATTTTAAAATATGAGAATTAACTATTTTAAAATATAAGAATTAACTATTTGGGCATCAGTGAAAATAATCTTTGTGCAAACTGCAAATCTTTGGTAGTGTTTTAGTGGGAAGGTAGTATCAAAGTAAATGGAAGGTGGGGGAAAAAACACCCTGGAGATAAAAGAAATACAGATTATTTCTGTATTTCTGAGATAGTATGTCCTTAGAATCCACCATGACCTGGAAATGAAGATTAAAGTGTAAATCGATCAAATATAGAAGAAAAACTTTCTACAGTTTGTAAAAGAATAAGAATAATGACAGGAGTTGAGAGATAAATAAACTAGATATATTGACAGGAGATGAGAGATATATAGACTACTTAATACAGAATCTCAGGACCTATTTTAGGTTTTATATTTGTCTCTGTACTTATTAAAGAACTAGTAACTTATGGAATTTTTTTATAGTCAGATGACAAAGTGATTATTCATGTTAACAATGAGCTAAGCAAAAACTGCGTAAACAACAGAGGACTCAGCATTTTTGCAGTTGAAGTGGCACCAAAATCTGCAATGGTAATGTTTAATTATCTAATTTAACTCTTTTATCTTTTTGAAAAGAAATCTGTGCTATAAATAAATATGTAGGGTGGAAATGAAGTGGAAAATAATTTCAAGTGTGATATTCATATCTATGTCATTTTATACGCTGACACAGAGGCTTAATCTGGTCTGTCACTATTTTTTTGTTGTTGTTGTTGGGCTTAAACTCTGCACCTGGGCTCTGTTCCTGGGCTCTTTAGTTTAAGGCTAGTGCTCTCCCGTGTTGAGCCACAGCTCACTTCCGGTTTTTTTTTAATTGTAATTAGTAAAAGGGTTTCTTCCGGTTTTCTAGTGGTTAACTGAAGATAAGAGTCTCATGGACTTTCATGCCAGGGTTGATTTTGAACTGCACCTCAGATCTCAGCCTCCTGAATGGATAGGATTATAGGCATGAGCCACTGGCACCCAGATTTCTGTCACTATTTTGTTGACAAGGGGATGTTTACTTTAATGTCTGCTCACTTTTTCTAAAGGTAAAATTAAGATAGTTAAACTAGTTTTGTTAGGTAGTACATAAGGCAAATGTAAAGATAAAATTAAAACTATACCTTGACAATACATTAGTTTTTAAATAAAAAATAATAATTTGGCTGAGTACTGGTGGCTCATTCCTATAAATCTAGCTACTCAGGAGGCTAGGATCTGAAGGTAGTGGTTTGAAGCCAGCTTGAGCAAGAAAGTCTATATCCAATTAACAACTAGAAAATTGGAAGTGGAGCTGTAGCTCAAAGTGGTAGAATGATGGCCTTGAGCAGAAAAGCTCAGGGACAGCACCCAAGACCTGAATTCAAGCCGACAACTAACAACAACAATAATAATTTGACCCATCTTATTCAATGTATGTAGACCTACTTCCTAACCAAGGTTAGCCAATCCTAAATAGTGACAAAAGCAGAGATTCTACAACATATAGACTTACAGTAGCTCTATTGGAAGAATCCCTTTTGTATATATTGGTTAATTCTTAGTTGCAACCTGAGATTAATCTGCTTTCACAAAAATGATACATGAATCAAGATCTGTCATGTACAACTGGGTAAGTACATTTATTATATTATCCTATCTACTTTTGTGTATGTTTAAACATTTTGATAGGAAACTAAAAAAGGGCATAACTTTCCTTCTAATTAGGAAATTTAAATAATGTTGGCTTTATTTATTTATTTATTTATTTATTTATTTTTTGCCAGTCCTGGGCTTGAGCTCAGGGCCTGAGCACTGTCCTTGGACTTTCTCAAGACTAGAGCTCTACCACTTGAGCCTCAGCACCACTTCCAGCTTTTTTCTATGTATGTGGTACCGAGAATCAAACCCGGGTCTTCATGCATGCTAGGCAAGCACTTTAACCACTAGGCCAAACTCCCGGTCCAGTTGTTGGCATTTTTTATAAAAACATGTGAAAGGGTATCAATGTGTGGGAATTAAGGCACCATTTATCTGGCAAATATCATGTAACCCTTCTATTAATTACAATAAAAATATATTAAAAAACAAAAAAACAGAAACAACTTTGAATATCATATAGAGAAAAATATACAGTATGAGTTAATAAGAATTTTAATGACCCCAAATATTTATATTTACAGTAATATTTTCTATCATTATATAAGACAGGAAAGAATCTCTTGTGTTTTAGATATGCTACTAAATCAAGAGCAAAAAAAAGCTATAATTTTTGTGTTAATCTGGGTTTATGATTTGGCCACAAATTCAAAGGCAGGGATTTAAAAAGACAAAGAAAAAGCACGCTGATTGTTCTTCCCGTTTTTCTGTACAGTCCATGAACATCTAAAACATTCTAGAATTATCTTTTATGTTTAATGGTTGACTTTAGGAAATACTCTAAGCTTACTGCTTTCTACTTCTTCTGTCTCTCTGTCTGTCTCTGTCTCTGTCTCTCTCTCTCTGTCTCTCTCTGTCTCTCTCTCTCTCCTTCTTCCTTTCTTCCTTTATTTCTTCCATGGTACTTAAGACCTTGTGCTTGCTAGATTGGCATTCTGTTACTTGAGCCATACCTCTATCTTGATTTTTTTGCTGGTTATTTTGAAGATGAAGCCTAATGAACTTTTCTTCCTGGGCTGGCTTCAAACAGCAATCTTCCAGGTATCGGCCTCATTAGTAATTAAGATTATAGACATAAACCATCAGTGCCTAGCTATGACCCCATTCTTTACCCACATTTATTTTTTTTAACTCACATTTATACACACCAACTAACAATTAACTTTTAGAGTCCTGATCATAAACTACCAGTCTCTGCTAGGGACAAATACTGTGGAATTTTATCAGCACAGGGATTTGGGGTAGGGATTGTGAGATAGAATTTTAGTATGTAGTCTGGGCTAGCCTCAAACTTTCAATCCTGTTATCTTAGCCTCTTAAGTATTCAGATTATAAGAGTGGGATACCATATCCAGCCTAATTTCTTTCCCTCCCTCCCTTCCTTTCTTTCTTTCTTTTTTTTTTTTTTTTTGAGACAAGCTCTACTATGTTGCTTAAGCTAGTCTTGAATTCTAGAGATAGTCTCCTGCTTCAGACTCCTAAGTACCTGGGACTACAGGCACATGTCACTGCACCTGGCATCACAGAGATATTTCTCAAAGTCTAGAAATGTTATCTTATTGAAAATTAGACAATTAAGTAAAAATAAATAAAAATTGTTTGTTTTTATGTGCAGGTTTGTCAACATGTAATGCCCTTGAACGAACAACAGGAATGGATGTATTACTGTGTGTACTCCCTTATATCTTAACTAAGTCTACTTGGAGCCAACAAATAATTACTTTAGATATATTTTGCTGTTTATTGCTGAAGTCAATGCTATTCAATATAACTGATATACCTCATTAATAGTAATTTAATTATGCACACTTATATTTATAATCCATGTACTTTATTATTAAAATATAAATAATGTTTTAAATACGTGGCCTTGTTAATTTAGTAGTAAACCTAAGTGCATTTTGCTTAGGAATAGTAAGTAAAAAGTTAAAGGTAAGCTTTTTAAAATAAAACTCATTAACTTCTTAAATTCTATATGCTTTTGGTTTATCTTACTCATTACAAAACAAAAGAATATAAATATAAAAAAGACATTTAATTTTCCAACCATAAAAAAGTTAGAGAAACTTAAGAGTTTTTTTATGTTAAGATAATAGTAGGAATAGTCTGATCTAATAGTAAAATTTCTATTAATTTACCTCTGGTTTGTTAGGTACACTTTGAAATAATAGGAATGAAATATAGCAGTTAGTGGAATAGTACATACTATGAAAAATGAAACTAAGCAATTAAGAACTGTATGGCAGGGCCAGGAGTTTGCCCTAGTGGTAGAGTGCCTTTCTAGCATGCACGAAGACTCGGGTTCCAGTCCTGGGTGTTACATACTTGGAAAAAGCCAGAAGTGATGCAGTGGCTCAAGTGGTAGAGCTGTAGCCTTGAGGAAAGCCCAAGGATAGTACTTAGGCCTTGAGTTTAAGCCCCAGGTCTGACCAAAAAAAAAAACCCAAAAACCCAAAAACTGTATGGCAATATCACCGATATAATGTGTGGCTAGTAAATGTCAGCTTTTGAAACATGAATGCAATATGGCAGGTATTATGTTTGTACCGAATGCATACTAGCACATAATTCAAATATCAGTGGTTGTTTTGCCCTTGTTTTAGATATCTATAAAGTGGATTGTCATTACCTAGCAATCTGAGGTCTTCAGATGGCGTGTCTTAAAATAGTGACATAAGGCCGGGAACATGGCCTAGTGGTAGAGTGCTTGCATAGCATGCACAAAGCTTTGATTTCCTGGTATCACCTAAACAGTAAAAGCCTGAAGTGGTGCTGTGGCTCAAGTGGAAGAGCAGTAACCTCTAGGACTGGCAAAAAAAAAAAAAAAAAAAAAAAAGTAGTAACAAAGGGAAGCATTTTATTTTTTTGCTGATCCTGGGACTTGAACTCAGGGCCTGGGCACTGACCCTGAACCTCTGTGCACTCAAAGTTAGCTATCATCTGTTTATGAGGTAGCTCAAGGCTACTGCCCTCCCCCTTGAGTCACAGTCCACTTCCGGTTTTCTGGTGGTTAATTGGAGATAAGAGTCTCACCCACTTCAGTGCCCCAAGATGGCTTTGAAACATGATCCTCAGATCTCAGCCTTTGGGGTAGCTAGGATTACAGATGCCTGGCTTAGGGGTAGTTTTGCATTGCTTACTTCACTTAATATGATTGTTCTTTTTTTCATATATTTTTTATTGTAATTAATATAAGGGTTACATGATATTTGCCAGATAGGAGGTGCATTAATTCACATACATTGATACCCTTTCACATGTCTTCGTCCCCATTTCCCTCCTCCCCACCCCCGCCCCTCATCTTGTTTTCCCCTTAATATGATTTTTCTAAGATGGCAGCATAGAATTCCGTTGTGTATAAATATCACTTCATGTTGATCTAATCATCTACTGAGGGGCATCTGGGTTTCACCTATATTTCTGTAGCTTCTCCCAATTTTAACATCCTTCTCAACCTCAGACCCTCCAGAATATATCCTCCTTGTACAAAATAATTCTTCTTCCCTTTACCCTCTTTATGGTCTCAGCGGCCATACCATTTCTTCCAAGAATGCTTTCTTGACTTTTCCCCTGATCAAGAGTTGTTTTTTTTTTTTCCTTATTCCTTGCTGTGCTGGTATCCAACTTGTGATCCTTCTGCCTCTGCCTACCAAATAGTTAAGATTATAGGTTGGAGCTACTATACTCAGCTAATTAACTTTGTTGGCCCTAACACTTTGTGGTTACTGTTTGTTGTATCACTCATTTTACTACTTATGGTTTGCTATTTATGTATCTGTACTTCAGGGGAGGTTGAAATCTGAAACACTTAGAACCCCAGCAATAGCCTTATAAACTATTATGGGTATATAATAAATATTCATTGGGAGCATGGTTGAAAAACCTGGGTAGGAAATTAAAACTTAAAATGTAGCAAGACTTTTAAAACTAAGGCTAGTTAAGAATATTTAATTTTATGAATCCTGAATTAGTATTTTACTAAAATGAATAAACAAAGGTGACAGTTTTTTTTCCCTTCAAAAATTTTTTTATTGTGATTAATAGAAGGGTTACATTATATTCACCAGATAGAAGGTACATAACTTCACAAACATTGATACCCTTTCTCATAACATGGTCCCCATTTCCCTCCCCCCTTCCCTATCCAATTTCAAACAACCAATTAAGCACATATAAAATATATCAGATAACAAAGTGAAAAATTGTAACAATATGAGATAACCAAGGGATGTTAAAAGAGATGAGCGATAACATAGTACATTAAGGACAATAGTCACTCATTATATGGTTTTTGTTTCCTTATCCTGGAGTTCCTTACATTTAGTGTCATACTATTTGGCCTAATGTCTCTAGATTTTGTTCTATTGTAAATCTCTGCTAGGAGAGCCCAAGATTTCTACTGATTATGACAAATGAGGGAGACAATTGGGCCTATGTTCCGTTAGTATGGTGACAGTTTTTTTTCCAGTGATTATCTGGCAAGTAATTTTAGATAACAAACCACATGATCATTATAACTCCTTTTTAAAAAAATTTTTTTTTGCCAGTCCTGGGGCTTGAACTCAGGGCCTGGACAGTGTCCTTGGGCTTTCTCAAGGCTAGCACTCTACACCATAAGCCACAGTGTCAGTTCCAGATTTTTCTGTGTATGTGGTACCAAGGAATGGAGCCCAGGGCTTCGTGCATGCTAGGCAAGTACTCTGTCACTAGGCAACACTGCCAGCCCTATTAACTCTAACTTTAAAGTACTATAGTTTTGATACTTAAAATTAGTTTAAATGTTAAGGGATGACTATATTTAAGCATTGTGTGGATTTTTTATTAGATATTAGAGACACATTTTTTTAATGGCCTATGTTAGATCTATTTTTGGTTAAGGTTAAATATGAAGCTGAAACTTAATATACCACACTAATGATGCTTTGGATTTAATCCAGGAAAATGGATATGTATTTCTGACTTTGTCCACCAGAGGGTGAGCATATTATTTTCAGAGAGAAAAAGATTTCTCAGTATAGTGTCAGTCCTGTATAACTTCTAAAACTGCTTTGGCGAACTGTATTGAACACAATTCCTCTATGTATTATCCAGGCGTATGTACCTCTTTTTAATTGAAAAATTGATTTTGAACTTATAAAATGGGTCCTAAATGTTCTAGTCTTCAAAAGCTGTGACTTTCATTTCTTCATATTTTCCTAGGGAATATAGAGATAGCCCTGCTAGCTTTGCATGCCATAACATGTCTTTCTTTGCTCCTTTGTATGAGGCCTTGAGTTTGATCCCCAATGCTGAAAATAAAATGAAAAATAGACACTCTGCTATTTTTTATATATTTCTGAAAATAAGTATGGATATTTAAAAAAGGCTTTCGCAGGCTAAGAGTGTAGCTCAGTGATAGAATATGTGTCTAGAACCCGCAGGTCCCTGATTCAGTCCCCAACACTACAAACAGAAAAACATACACATATGGTAAAAAGGTTAAGATATGAGTTCATTCTTGAAAATTAAATACTTTTTAATATCTTTCAGATATAGCAAAAACATCCAGAATTTTATACAATTTTACTTTCCTTTACAGCTAAATACAGATCAACCAAGTAGAAATTCAGTCTTATAGTTGTGGATAATAGTCATCATACAAATGTAATAGTGCCAGTTAGAGAATGAGCTTTCTAACTACTTCAGATATGAATAAACAACATTGCTAAAAAGTACATTTTTTTCTGTGTCCTTTCTAGGCATCTATCACAAAATTGTATTTAGATTTCAAAAAAACTTTTCTTACTAACAAAGTAAAAATTAATCTGGAGGATATACATAGGGCCATCCAACTCTCAAGTGTCTATTACCCATTACATTAGTACCACAGTGAAGGAAGAGGCATGTTCTCTGTCCTTAGGAAAAGAAAGGCCAAGGAAATGAGTCACATGTTGGCTTACTAGAAAATATTAAATCTTAATTAGTAAACTTCAACCAGCAGGGAACTGAGAAGGAACAAGGGAAGTGATGACATTGTCCCTAAAGAAATATATTCAATACTAAACTTACATAACTGTAATCCCTCTGTATATCATCCTTTATAATATCAATAATTAAAAAAAAAAACCAGTAGAGTAGCCATAGGAGAAGACGAGAGTCTTGAAAGATTGAAGATATGGAGAAAGTATAAATTGAAACTATGTAGTGTTTAATTTTTTTTTTTTGCCAGTCTTGGGGCTTGAACTCAGGGCCTGGGCACTGTTCTTGGGCTTTCTCAAGGCTAGTTAGTGTTCTATCTATAGAGAAAGTATAACTTGAAACTATGTAGTGTTTAATTTTTTTTTTTGCCAGTCTTGGGGCTTGAACTCAGGGCCTGGGCACTGTCCTTGGGCTTTCTTAAGGCTAGTGTTCTATCACTTGTGCCATGCCACCACTTCCAGCCTTCTGGAATATGGTACCGAGATATCAAACCCAGGGCTTTGTGCAGGCTAGGCAAGCGCTCTACCACTAGGCCACACTCCTGGCCCCTGGTGTTTTAATTTTTGTCATGAATATATTTTAAGCATTAAATAATATATAAGGGACTTACTTTAATGGCTATCATAGGATACAACTCAGACTTTAAAATACTGAGAGCCTCTATGCTAACCTGTTAAGACTCATTTGCTAGAGCAAATACAAACTGGGAAGATGAGCTGGAACAACTCAGCACAGGCAGACCCCAATGTCAGCTGACTTTGAAGAGAAGATGGCAGAGACATAGAAAGCTGGGTGGAAATATTGTCTCCTACTTTTCATTTTCCCTAGAATGCCCTACTGTTGTATTTCTGCCTATTAATATCATAGGCAATAGGTCAATTAATCATGTAGCTCTTGGGTGCCTAATATGTGCAGTGCACTACTTTAGATCCTGATTATGCTGAAGTGAACAAGCCAGACAGTATTCCTGCCCTCATTAGTCTATCAGAGAAGATAAATCATGAGTATTACAGGCTGTACCTCTAACATACATTTTTTAAATGCTTCATTCTTTATGAAGCCTTTCACCCTTTCCTTAAACCATAAGAAACTGTTCCACATCTTGAGCTTTTATTCTAAAATGAGTTCCTTTTTTCTTGTGGAGTTTTTGTTTCAGATTTAAAACAAATTATATAGTTAATTTCATCCTTTTGGGAGAGTTACACAATTCTATTAACACATATAAAGACTCATATAATCATCATTACAGTTTTCTTTTTATTGTAAAGGTGGTCTACAGAGGGGTTAGAGTTACATAAGTCAGATATTAAGTACATTTTTTTTGAATAGTATAGTTTTTCTTTTCCTCCCAGTCTCCCTCCCTGCCAACTTGTATAGTTCATTTCAATATAGTGTCTAGTGTGTATCACTGTGAGTTAGTTAGTTCACCTTTTGTCCCACCGATTCTGTGCTTCCCCTTCCTCCTCCCCAAATCAGATAAACTTACATATAAGACAGAGGTACAGGGCCGGGAGTTTGGCCAAGTGGTTAAACTGCTTGCCTAGCATGCATGAAGACCCGGGTTCGATTCCTTGGTACCATATACATAGAAAAAAGCCAGAAGTGGTGCTGAGGCTCAAGGGGTAGAGCTCTAGTCTTGAGAAAGTCCAAGGACAGTGCTCAGACCCTGAGCTCAAGCCCAGGACTAGCAAAAAAAAAAAAAAAAAAAAAAAAAAGAGGTACAGAAACCAAATACAGTGACAAAAGGGAAGAGAAATGGAAGAGGTGCAGAGAGAGGGAGGAGGAGGAAGAACTGAAAAAAGAAAAAAAAATCCTCATTTCCACTTCTTGGAGTTCATTTTGATAAGCATCATTTTATATGATTGAGGAATTGAACCCAGGGCTTCATGTATGCTAGGCAAGCACAGTACCACTATGCAGCACTCCTGGCCCCAGCTAAAGATGCCTAACAACTTTTACTGTGTTGCTTTACCATTAACATATGTTGTTGCTGAGATGTTCCTTGAAGTCTTTTGTCCATTTTGTAGTTGAATTATTTTCTTACGATTAAATTCTGAGGATTTTTTTCTAAATTCTGATGTCTTTTAGAGTATATATGATGTGAAAATATTTGCTTCTAGTCTTAAATGTTCAGTCACTTCATAGGATCGTATGAAAAGTGAATTTAGTTTTGATGAAGTCCAGTTTATCAGTTTTTCCTCTGATGAATTATATTTTGGTATTAAGTTTAGAACATTTGGTACGCTCAGGTTACAAAAGATTTTTTATGACTTCTTTTAAAGTATTCTACTTTTAGCTGAGCATGGTGGCTAGCCTGAAAGGACCTGAGACTCTTATCTCCAATTAACTTCTGGAAAAGGGAAGTGGGGCTTGGCTCAAGGATAGGGTGGTAGCCTTGAGCTGAAGAGCTCAGGGACAGTGTCCAGGCCAAGTTCAAGCCCCATGACCCACCAAAAAAAAATCTACTTTTATTTTTAGCATCTATTTTTAGCATCTTGGTTGAAAAGTCAATTGATCATATAGACCCACATATTTCTGTGAGTTGATTTCTGGATTCTAGTCTATGATTTAGGTACCTTTCCCTTCACTAATACTACATTGTTCTGATTATAGTATATCTTTCAAACAAATGTGCTGGTTCATATTTTCAGTTCTTTTTTTCAGGGTTGTTTTAACTGGTTTAATTTCTTTCCCATGCCATATGTTTTAGAAATAGTTTGATTATAACTTCAAAGAATCCTGCTGTGATTTTTAACTCTATCTGCAGCTTAGGATCATTGAGTTTACCTCATCTTGGTTGAATATTTGTAATCTGTGGCTCTAGAAAAAGTGATTGATTATATCCATACTGTCAAATTTCTGTTTTGTTTTGTTTTTGCCAGTCTTGGAGCATGAACTCAGGTCCTGAGCACTGTACTTGAGCTTTTTCCTCAAGGCTAGCATTCTACCACTTGAGCCACAGCACCACTTCTGGCTTTTTTCTGTGTATGTGGTACCAAGGAATTGAACTCAGGTCTTTGTGCACGTTAGGCAAGCACTCTACCACTAGGCCAAACTCCCAGCCCTCATATTGTCAAATTTCTATATAGTTTTTTAAATTGTCTATAGGGTCGAACATGACATTTTGTTCCTGATGTTAAAAAAATGTGTCTTTTTCTTCATCAGTTTTGTTGGAGGTTTATCCATTTATTGACATTTTCAAGTTTTTCAAGTTTTTTCAGTTTCCATGAGTTTATACGATCTTTTCTTGTGACTTTAACTGTGCATAATGTTTTTTATTAGTTTGTTGGCATGTCTGGATTTTATTTTAAACTCTTTGAATATAAAGTTTTTATTTTAGATAATTAAACTGAGGATATGGATAGTATCGATAGTTTGAATGATAACATGAATCAGAGGAGAGTAAGTGACAGCAATGAACATAAACTTTCAAAGGTACTTTCAACGTAGGAAGATATTTTACAAAATCTAAAAGTAAGAAATAGCAAGGAAGAAAAAAAAAAGTAAGTATCTCATGGAAAGAAATTGTTGATACCAGCAATAAGCTGACTTTGTTAAGGCAGTGTTCAGAATATCAGGTTATATGCAGAATACTCAGTACACTGTAGCCAGTTAGTGGATAAGTAGAAAACCTCTTTGTTCAGGCAGGAATGCCTTTTGACCTTATTCTAAAAGTTGAAGCAAAACAATTTAGAACTAATTACTTCTATGATTTTTCTTGTTCTGTTCTTTTGGGACACCCATTACCCATTATTATTTCTTCTTCTTCCTCCTCTTCCTCTTCCCCTTCCTCTTCTTCCTCTTCCTCTTCCTCCTCCTCCTCCTCCTCCTCCTCCTCCTCTTCCTCTTCTTCTTCTTCTTCTTCTTCTTCTTCTTCTTCTTCTTCTTCTTCTTCTTCTTCTCCTTCTCCTTCTTCTCCTCCTTCCCCTTCCCCTTCCCCTTCTTCCTCTTCCTCTTCCTTGGCATCATCTTCTTCGTTTTCTTCATCTTCTTTTTTTTTTTTTTGATGGGTCATGGGGCTTGAACTTGGCCTGGATGCTGTCTCTGAGCTCTTCAGCTCAAGGATACTACCCTACTCTTGAGCCAAGCCCCATTTCCCGTTTTCTAGAGGTTAATTGGAGATAAGAGTCTCAGGTCCTTTTGTGCCCAGGCTGGCTTTAAACCTTGATCCTCAGATCTCAGCTTCCTGAGTAGCTAAGATTACAGGCAGGTGCCAAGGTACCCTGCCCATTACCCATTATGTTAACTTACTGGTAAACATTAGGATAGCTTTCAGTGGTAGTAGTGGTGGTATTCTGTCATTGGCTGGCCACATGAAGACACACTTTAGGTCTCCAGAGAATGAGGTCATAAGTTTCCTGTCCCATATTATGTAAAACTAAAGCATCTTTATTAGTTTTCTGTGGCCTCTGTAACAAATGATCACAAATGCTGTGATGTAAGTTAAAAATGGTTTTCTCACTGTTCTTAAGGCTGAAATCAACACATTGGGAAAAGACCTAAAAGGACAATAAGGCTGTGCTCCCTTTGGAAGTTCTAGAAACAGTGCATTCTTGCCTCATCCAGAATTTGTGACTGGCAAATGACAGGGTTTCTGACCTCATCACTTTAATCTCTGCCTGCAGAATCATACTGCCTTCTCCATTTATGTAATCATATTACCCCCAGGACATATGTTTTCAAAGGACATTATATTTAGAGCCCATCTCCAAACCCCTTTTAGGAGCAAGGAGGTGGATGATCTTTGCATCCCTAAATCCCTAAACATATTTGCCAAATCATTCTTTCCATGGATACTCACACCATCAAGGTTTGAGGGACATTATTTAATCTACCACAGCACCTAGCAGGAATTGAGAACATCGATGAAATGGGATAATGAGGATATTCATTATCTCTTGAAAAATGTCTTTTATAATCTGTATTTTTAAAAATCTTATCTTTTCTCATTTAAAATATTTAAATTTTCACATAAAATATTCATATATATTAATTCAGAGTGATATCCTTTATAGAAGATTCCAAAAATGAATTCTAGGGAAAAAGACTGATTTATCATATATCAGTTCTTTTCACATGTAGCCTCATGAATAACCATTTGACACTGAAATATGACTTCAGAAACTTACTTTTTTAGCATAGGAACAAACTTAATTTCAGAATTATAACCTTCAAATATCCAGAGTCTTATTCAAAGGTTTTACGTAGTGAATAACTTATTAGCATCAATAACAATGTCAATGCAACACAGTGTCAGTTCCATATGAACTAGTCATTTTAGCAAACCTCAAATACATCAGAAGTAATTGAGAAAAAAAGCATATAATTTAAGTCTAACAAATGAGTTAAGCTGACATTTGCAATATTTCAATGGAAATTTGGGTTTAGTATAAAGTCACCAATTATTTGTCAGCTGTAAATTATTGAAAACTTTTCTCATTGCTAATCTTCCACTTATCTCTTCACAATTTATCCATGTCACTATTTTTAAATATTTATTTTGTTAGCATATGTTAATTGCACAAAGGGAGTTATGTCCATACTTGCATAAACCATACTTTAAAATCACTCTTTACTTTTTATATCTCTCGCCCATATTTTTAAATAATTTTAATAGATTTCATTATCTTGTTTTCAAACATACAATGTACTTTGATCATATTGATCCTGTCATGAACTTGTGCTTACAGAGATCCTCTCTCTCCTCCCTCCTTTCACACTGATGTTAGTTCTCTGAAGTTCTGGAGGAATTTAGCAATGAGCTCATCTGGCTCTGAGATTTTCTTTGTGGAGACACTCTATTATTGTTTCAATTTCTTTTCACACTGTTATGTTCAACTGGTTTATGTCCTCTTGGTTCAATTTCGATAGGCCATCTGTGTGTAGAAATTTATACATTCCTTTTAGATTTTGTGCATCATCATAAAATTTTCACAATTTTCTCTAATGATCACCTGAATTTCATAGATAATTTTGGTTATATCTCCTTTCATCTCATCTCTGATTTTACTAATTTGGGTCTTTTCTCACGTTTGATTAGTTTGGCTAAGGATTTGTTAATCTTGTTTTTCTTTTCAAATGACAGGCTCTGTCTCATTGATTCTTTACATAGTTCTTTTAGTTTCTGTTTCATTAATTCTTGCTCTTATCATTTTTTTCTTCCTATCTTCTTTTGAGTTTAGTTGTTCTATTTTTCTAAGAGGTTGAGGTATACTATTTAATTATTTATTCGAGACATCTCTAATTTTTTTAATATAACCACTCATAGCTATAAACTTTCCTTTTAACACTTGTTTGATATATGTCTAGAAGATTTTGGTGGATTGTTTGTTTTCATTTGATCCTACGAATGTTGTTATTGTTGCCAGAATTCTTTAGTGATTCACTGATTATTCAAAAGTATTTTGTTCAGTATCCATGTATTCTAATGTTTTTTGTAATTTCTATTGCTTTTCACTTTTAGCTTATTTTACTGTAGCCTAATAAAATATGGGAATGGGCTGGGGAGGTGGCTTAGTGGAAGAGTACTTGCCTTACATGGGTTTAATTCCTCAATACTGCACACACAGAAAAGGCCAGAAGTAGCATTGTGGCTCAAGTGCTAGAGTGCTAGTCTTGAGCAAAAGAAGCTCAGGGACAGTGCCTAGTCCCTGATTTCAAGTCCCAGAACTGGCAATAAGTAAAAAAATACATACATACATACATACAGGAAGTTATTTTAATTTTCTTTTATCTGTTAAGACTTGTATTTCCTAAAATTTGTTCTGTTTTGGAGAAGATTCTGTGGGCTGCAGAGATGAAGCATATTCTGTGCTGTTTGATGGAATATTCTGTTGATGTCTGTTAAATCCACTTGATTGATAGTGTCATTTAACCTTGAAGTTTCTTTATTCTTTTTTTTTTGTTGTTGTTGTTGGTTGTAGGTCTTAAACTCTAGGCTTGGGCACTGTCCCTGAGCTCTTTAGCTCAAGGCTATGCTCCACCACTTGAGCCACAGTGCCATTTCCTAATTTTTTTTTTTGTCTCAGTGACCTAGCATTGATGAGAGTAGGATATTAAAGTCACTCACTGTTAGGGTATTGGAATCTATACTTTACTTTCATTTTCGTTAGTAGTTGTTTTATAAAAGTGGATGGATAGCTAGGAATTTGGCCTAGTGGTAAAAGTGCTTGCCTAGCATGCAGGAAGACCCGGATTCGATTCCTTGGTACCACATACATAGAAAAAAACTGGAAGTGGTGCTGTGGCTCAAGTGGTAGAGCTCTAGCCTTGAGAAAGTCCAAGGACAGTGCTCAAGCCCAGAGTTCATTCCCCATGACTGGCAAAAAAAAAAAAAAAAAAAAGTAGATACACCAATGTGCAGTTCATATGTTTACCATTGTTATATTCTCTTAGGGGACTGTTTCCTTTATCAGTATATAAAGTGGTCATTTTTGTCTCTCCTAAGTTTTGTTTGTGGACTGCTTTGTTAGATAGGAGTACGTGCAGATAAGCTACTTTTGCTCTTTTTCCTGTCCCAGTCCTGGGGCTTGAACTAATGTCCTTAAACAGCCTTTGTGCACAAACTTTGTACTCTACCACTTGAGCCATACCTGCACTTCCAGGTTTTTCGTGGTTTATTGGAGTACAAGTCTCACTGGCTTTTCTGCCTGGGCTGGCTTTCCTCTGAAACCCTCAGATCTCAGCCTCCTGAGTACCTATGATTACAGGTGTGAGCCACCAGAGCCAGAATCATGTAAGGTTTTTTTGTTATTTTATTTTATTTTATTTTATTTGCCTTCAAGCATTGAGGGTTAGTTTTTCCTGTTCCTTTTTCTATGTTTCTATGTTAGCTCAATCTATTTTGGCAGTTATTTTCTTTTAAAAATTTTTTATTATCTTTAATTGTACAAAGGAGTTGCCATTTAACAAAGCAGTTTATGAATTCAATATATTTTGATCAATGTCACCCCCTTCAACGCTCTGACCCATCCCTCCCCTACCCACCACCTCTTTCTTCTTATTTTGTAAGACATACCTAACAGGTTTTGGAAAGATTCTTTTCTAGTCCTATCTGTTTAATGCCCTGTCTGTTTAATATTCCTGTATTTAGATGACCATCTGCTTCTCATGGACTTTGCTGTCAGTGCTGGCTTTGAACCATGACCTCAGATCGCAGCCTCCTAAGTAGCTATGATTACAGGAGTGAGCCACCAGCACCAGGGAACTCGCATATCTTTTTAAATAGTTTCTCTGGCTGATGCCAGAAGAGGAGGCTTTCAATCATGAGAAGGTCTCCAGTGCCTGATAGATTGTAGCTGAAGACCATCCAATAAATGAGGATCCCAATCCTATGTCTGCAAGGGAACTCATCCTGACAATGACACAAATACACTGTCAAAAAATAAAAGCAGGTCAAATTTTTAAAAAGAATTTAAGGTGCATACAAAGAACAACTCACAAACTGGCAGTGTTCTAATCAAAAGTGAGAAGGTCAGATTAGAGCCAGCTATACTACACTTATAAAGCAGGAAGTATTTTGACCTTCTTCATAATTAGCTGTTAACCATTAACATTTCCTTAAAGGCAATCAAAGTTGTTGAAGCTGATCTGTCTCTAGCTGGTTATTCTAATTTTAGTTCATCACCATGATGAGGACACTTTGTGGTTTGTTTTTGATTACACTAGCAGGGGCTATACTCAACTAAGCTTTCAATGTCAAAACTGTGGCCTCTTACTACTACCCATCTTTAACATTTGGAAGCAAATTCTTCCCCGAGTGTCTGGATAAAAGTGCTTGGTCAACACTGATTTTAGTCTTGTTATAGACCTTCAACATTGAACCGAACAAAATCTGCCCAGATTTCTGCTTAATAAATAGATGTTTTCAACCACTACATTTGTGGAACTTTGATGCACAGTGGTAGAAACGAATACAAAGGGGAATATAATATAGAAACATAATTACCAGGTGGAAAGAACCATGAAGACCACTTTGCATTTGTCACTGGAGTCCTGCCCAGTTAACTCCTGACATAGAAGCAATAATAAACAGCCACTAAGATTTAGACTGATTTGTTAAGCAGTGGAGAGTAAGTGAAAGAAGTGTAAATCCAGTCCCCTGAAGCAGAAAGTCCAAAGAAGTGAATGAAAGGAACATGGGATCTAAATTTGAGCCCACTACTTAATGAAGTACCATTTTTTGAGTGTGTGTGCGTGCGTGCGCACATGTACTCTATGTAATCTAGGTTGGCCTCAAACGCATTCCTTCTGCCTCCACTTCCTAAGTGCTTCGATCACGGGTATGTGTAGTTATAAACACTGTGGTAGGAACTGTATCTAACCAACAGATATCCCTAAAACTATACTTTCTATGCTATATTTTCACTTTGAGCTAGAATCTTGAGTACATTCATTAATCCTTTATTAATTTTCTTTCCTTTCATTTTTTTCTTTTAACCAGTCCTGTGGCTTGAAATCAGGGCCTAGGCTGTGTCCCAGAGCCTCTCTGTTCCTAGGCCAGCGCTTTATCACTTGAGCCACAGCACCACTTCCAGCCTTTTCTGTTTATGTGGTACTATAGTAGGAAATGAACCCATGGATTCATGCATGCTTGGCAAGCACTCTACCACTAAGCCATATTCCCGGCCCTTACATTCTTGCTTATACTACTTAATTCACAAGATTAGCTATTAACTGTGAATTTCTGTGTAAATACTAGAAATTATGGAAAGTACCAGTTCAAAATTCAGTTTTCATGAAAGTTCACAGTGGTGACATCAACACAATACATATGGACAGAACACATACTAATTTTTCAATGTGTGTATCAACACTTGGTTTCTGAGAAACAACTCACCTTTCTTGCCTGATGGCCAGTTAACCACCAACAGAAGCATGAACAGAAGCTAATTCACAGGTTAACATTAGGGAATTAGGGAAGGGGAGCTACTATTCCAGGGCTTTTGTTTCCTGCTAGATTGCTAGCCTATCAGTTGATTATGAGGAAGTCACCTCGCTTGAGCACCAGAGTAGTTTCAAAAGCATCCCCAGGCAATTCTACTGCATCTCCCCGACTGAAGATTATTGACATGTAGAACCCCATTCTTTCAGAAATCAGGTCTGTGCTTAGCAAATGTCCCCAGCTTACACATCCTGTAAAAATAAGGTTTATTACTACTTCCCCAAAAGGACACAAAGCTCATCAGAGAGGACAATCACTCCATGTCAGCTTATATTTGCACTTGTGTTGATCAAAGCAACGCTGTACATTTCCTAGTCTCCAAACCTGATGACAGATCATGGAGCTCTAGTTTTGGGGTTAAACTTGGGTTGGACTGCTGTATGCACTGGAAATCCTGATGAAGCATTTTATTCTTTCAAAATTTAGTTTTGAGCCATGTGCCAGTGGTTAATGCCTGGAATACTAGCTACCCAGGAGGCTGCGTTCTGCGAATCATAGTTCAAAGCCAGCCAGGCAAGAAAGTTTGTGAGCCTCTGTCTCTTAGCACTGGCCCTTAGTTTTCTTGCCCCAAGGCAAGCTCTCTACCACTTGAGCCACACACAGCTCCACTTCGGGCTTTCAGCAGAATACAACCTTGAATCTCAAGATTATCAGCCTCCTGACAAACTAGGATTACGAGCGTGAGCCATGAGCTCTAAGCCAGAACAACTTTTAGAACCATTACATACTCGATACACATTCTGACCAACCAACCAGAGCACAGGGAAAACAGTGAGTGAAATAAGACCTTTGGAGTTGATTTCTTTTCCAACTCAAACACCCTTCCATTTTGGGAGATCATGGAAACAAGCAGTCAGGAAACCTATTTCTGTCCTGAGCAGGTTTTCAGAAAGTTATCTACACCAGATATTCTAAGCAGACCACAGAAAATCATTACACTGAACCGGGCGTTGACCCCTCTCCTCCCTCCCCACCCCTTGCCCTCTGACCAGATCACCACGACTCCACCCCTCCACTTGGAGGTCGAGTGGAGGTTTCTCTCAACCGTGCTAGGGTTTAGGGAGGCGGGTCAGTCAGGGAGGCTCCACCCCCTTTACTGGAGTCCTGGCTGGACCAGCGGGGAGGTGGGCTGACCACAGAAGGAGGGCTCGGGCCCTGCCCCTTGCCCCAGCGCCCTGCCCCTTTAAGGAGGAGGGCCGGGCGCGGCCCGCTGAGCCGGCGCTGCCCCCGCCCGCGCCCCAGAGCAGCTGCAGCCCCCGTCGCAGCCGCCCCCTCGGTGAGCCTCGTCCGCCCCGCGCCCGGCTGCCAGTCGCCACCATGGTGAAGATCGTGACGGTGAAGACCCAGGCGTACCCCGACCAGAAGCCCGGCACGAGCGGGCTGCGGAAGCGGGTGAAGGTGTTCCAGAGCAGCGCCAACTACGCGGAGAATTTCATCCAGAGTATCATCTCCACCGTGGAGCCCGCGCTGCGGCCCGACGCCGTCCTGGTGGTGGGCGGGGACGGCCGCTTCTACATGAAGGAGGCCGTCCAGCTCATCGTCCGCATCGCCGCCGCCAACGGGGTAAGGGGGCCCCCGGAGGCGGGGAGGGAGGGATCCGCCCCCCCGCCCCACCCCCTGCTCTGCGGGCCGCCGCGTGAGCGACGTGCGGCCCCGGCTCGGCCCGGCCCGCTGCGGCCCCGCCTCTTCCGCGCGCCGCACCCGGCCTCCGATCCCCGCTCCGTCCGCTGCGGGGTCGGGGTTCAGGTGGGGACACCGGCCGCCCGTCGGGCGATCGGAGCTGGTCCCTGACCCCTGGGGGTCGGGAGGCGTGGGCAGCCTTGACCTTGGGCGGCTAGACCCCTCTCTCCGCCTCCTGCCCCTCCCTGGTCCGCGGTACTGGCTCCCAGCGGCTCTCTGGGCCTCTGACATTTCCATTTAACCTTTGCCGGCTCTCGGGATACTGTTACAGCCGGCACCCCGAAAGCTGAGACCGCCGCCGTCTTGCTCAGAACCCCTTGCCTCGCGCCTGCTATTCTGGGCTGCGTCTGGCACCTCCTTGTGGCTGGGAGGAGGGTGCCTCCGGGCCAGGGTGGCCTGGGCACCCCCCGCCCCCACACACACACCGGGGCGCTGGGCCTGCGGATCGTGGCCGGCAGCTGCCAAGCCTCTCTCTCCTCCGAGTTTGCTTTGAGAGGGCAGAGCTTCTGCCTCTGCCTGGCCTACTTTCCCCGGAGCACACACAGGCTTTAGAAGAGTCTAGTCCCTGCAGTCCCTGCCACCAAAGGGGACCGAGAGCTGTATTTTCATTCAAACTGAAACATGCCCAAGAGCATTCTTAAGCAAGCAGTTTTGGCTGGCCAGGAAATGATTGCAACACCCAGGTTGACATCTGAGGATCGGGCAGATTTTGAAACTTAAAAATGTGTGTGTGTGTGTGTGTGTGTGTGTGTGTGTGTGTGTGTAAATCCTAATGAATGAAAATACGGATTAAAAATTTTAATGTCTGTTTTTCATTTTATTTTATTTCTGTTTATGTGATCCTAAGGAATTGAACTCAGGGCCCCATGTATGGTAGGCAAGCACTCTATTACTAAGCCACATTCCCTGCCCGAAAATGTGGATTTGTATAATTGGTCATTTCTTCTATCTTTTCTAAAGCGTTCTAAGGAACAAATTTTCAATATTTAGAGTAAGAGTTAACTTATACACAACTCTTCTGGGCTCCATTACTATTGGCAGTGGCATTATTCATCATAGTAATACTTTGTCTTAGTTTATTTACTGTTACTGCAAGCTGTTTTGCCAAGTACCAGGATAAGCTCTTCACTTGCATGCCATCCACCCTCCTGCAAGGCAACTAGAGGTAGTTGCCACCGTGGTACATTCAAGTCATCTGTGAGAGGACTGGGGCCTGGGCAGGCCAGTCACTTGCCAGAACTACAGTGGCAGCACTGAGAACCCAATCCAGACTTACCAATTCCAAGATCCAGAGCAGCTCAGACCAGGGTCTTGTCCTTAAGCAGCTTGCAATATAGTGGAAGCTTTAGAGTCTGAATGG
Organism: Megascapheus bottae; assembly: GCF_031878675.1. Classification (NCBI taxonomy): domain Eukaryota; kingdom Metazoa; phylum Chordata; class Mammalia; order Rodentia; family Geomyidae; genus Megascapheus; species Megascapheus bottae. Next base: position 42,148,127 of record NC_143514.1, on the reverse strand, counting down.
AAACCCTTTTGAGAATAGTGTTGGTTAAGACAAAACAAGGTCTTAGAACTTGGTCATTTTTTAGCTACTTTCCTGTTCTCTGTCCTCTTTTAGCCAAACTTTGTAAAAGTTTGTTGTAGTTATTTCTCTTTTCCCACCACTCACCCCCCTACCTGCCTCTAGTTCTTCTTCCTCCATCTTTACTGAAATGCTCTTGCCGAAGTTAACCAGTGGTTGCTAAATGCAGAGAACATAGATTTCATCTTGACCTTTTTTGTGCCTTTGGCATGGTTGACTTCACACGCCTAACAATCTTGCTTCCCAGCCTAGGTCATTATCCAGATCTCACATGTTTTGTAATGTCCTCTGTGAACTATTACCCAAGTTTCTTTCCTCAGCTTTCTGCTCTTTGATTTTTCTCTCCCTTCCCCCCAGCTCCCTCATTTCACCAGGAGTTTAAATGTACTAGTCCTCTGCCAGTATCTTCATAAAATCTTTCTTTATTCAGCATCTCTTCTTCCTGTTTTCGTCCTGCCTAACTGCTTCCTTCCCACTGTTACCTGTAGTATGGATTAATGAGATTCCACTGAAATGGAAATCAGGTTTTCACACCATAGGTCCAGAGTCCAAGAGTCCCAAATTAGGTCTGACCACTCGTTCCATATGCCAAATAAGAGACATGATGAAGGGCAGAGAAAGGAAATTCATTACATGGCAACCATAGGAAGGCAGCACCACAGTACACCTTCCGCCATCTTCAATGTACGGACATTGGCCAGTTAGGTTAAAGAAGAACTGGGGACAGGGAATGAAAAAGGTAAGCATAGTTAAAACTGTCCTAGGTCACAGGTGTGTGACCTGGTTGGCCACTGGCTTGTTCTTTGTCCTTGGAGGAGTTCTGGAGAAGTTGTTGTTACCAGAAAACAGGAACAAGATTGTCTCCTGAAGTTTTGGCTCTTTGCTTGTTTGAGGGGCCATTTGCTTTCCACACAAGGTGGCTTCTCTGTGAATGTGGTCTTTCTTGGCATCCGTGGTAATTGCAAAGTTGACTGTAGCAGAGAGTAGTTCAGGTCAAAGATCACAGGTTCAAAGTCAAGGGACTTTGCATTCATTCACAGGACCTGGCAGAAACAATTTTTTTGTTGTTGTTTTGGTCAGTCCTGGGCTTGAGCTCAGGGCCTGAGCACTGTCCTTGGGCTTTCTCAAGGCCAGAGCTCTACCACTTGAGCCTCAGCACCACTTTCAGATTTTTTTCTATGTATGTGGTACCAAGTAATTGAACCCGGGTCTTTGTGCATACTAGGCAACCATTCTACCAAGTAGGCCAAACTCCTGGCCCCCAGAAACATCTTTCAAGTTGCCTCATGTGAAGTGTTCTGTTTACAGATGGTAGTCCCCCACTGGAGTAAAGGCTTCCTTAAGATAGGATCTGTGTCTTACCTTGGCAAAGCATCTCCTTAGTATTGGTATTGGTCCTTGGCTTGGTCCAGGGCCTCTTACCATTCTCAAGTTCTTCTGTTTAGAATGTATGTAACTGAGGCATATCCTCTATTTTTAAATATCTATATGTTATTTTTATAGCTCCTTCCCACCCCCTAGCTCTGAGCTGAGGACCCAGCTAGGGCCTTGCACTTGTCAGGCAAGTGCTCTTCCACTGAGCTAAATCTCCAACCCCCGTTTGTTACTTACAGTGGCCAGTACAGGGTAAATGTTATAGAAGTAGTTATATTGGATTTTTATTTTTTCTTTTCCTTTTTTTGTGATGTTTTGGGGCTTGAACTCAAGGCCTGGGCACTGTGGTTAGTTGGTAAGAGTCTAAGGGACTTTCTTGCCTTGGCTGGCTTCAAACTGCGATCCTCAGATGTCAGCCTCCTGAGTAGAATTACAGGTGTGAACCGCCAGTGCCCGGCCTTGCATTTCTATTTGATTTTATTTTAGTGATTCTGTTTCTTCCAAATATTATTATTATGTATTGTTGAGTGAAGTCTGTAGATGTAGAACCCATGGATACAAGGGGCAGGTTATATGTGCAGTACGTGGGGCAAGATAGCCTTCGATGAATTCTTGTTCAGTTAATTCTGATTTGTGAGTCCCATATATATTATAGCACTTAACTTGAAGCTAGCAAATAGTTGGTGGCCAACAGATATTTTCATTCATTAAATACTTTCTGTGTGCTTGCTATCATGGGGAGAGAGAGGAAGAGTGGAGTGGGGGGAGGGAGGGGTTGCTGAATTGAATTTTAAAGGAGGAATTGGAGTTAGATGTGCTACAGGAGGAATTCTTGGCAGAATGAGAGTGGGACTGTTGTTCTCTTGGGCAAGTCATTTACTTCCTGATCTTTGTATTTTCAAGGCTAGGAATTGAACCTTGGACTTCACTAGGATAGACAATCACTCTACTGAACTATATCTTCAGCGTCATTGATAAAAGTTGGAAATGCTCATACATATTCAGAGATGTTATTGTGAAAATTAGATAAAACACATTTACGCCAACTGGTGATGGCTCATACCTATAATCCTAGGTACGCAGAAGGCTAAGATCTGAGGATCCCTATTTGAAGTCAGTTTGGCCAGACAAATGGAAGAAACTCTTATCTCTTAATTAACCAGTGTAATGCCAGAAGTGGAAATGTGGCTCAAGTAGTAGAGTGCCAACCTTGAGCAAAAAAGCTCAGAGACAGCGCGCAGGCCCTGAGTTCAAGTTCCATGTCTGGTATACAAACACACACACACACACACACACACACACACACACACACACACACACACACACTCACATACAAATGCAAACACTTGAGGCTTACTCTCTGCATTTACAATTAAGAAAATGTTAAAATTCAGTAGAGTGGGGCCGGGAGTATAGCCTACTGGTAAAGTGCTTGCCTAGCATGCACAAAGCCCTGGATTTGATTCTTTGCTATCACATACACAGAAAAAGCCAGAAGTGATGCTGTGGCTCAAGTACAGAGCACTAGCCTTGAGCAAAACTTATCCAACGACAGTGTCCAGGCCCTGAATTCAAGCCCCAGGACTAGCAAAAAAAAAAAAAAATTCAGTAGAGGTTAGTGAAATTAAACTTTTGTTTCTTCTTTTTCTTTTCTTCATTTCTTTTCTTTCTTTCTTTCTTTCTTTTTTTTTGGTGAAGGGGTTTGAATTCTGGGCTTGGGCACTGTCCTTGAGTTCTTCAGCTCAAGGCTACACTGCTCTACTACTTGAGCCACAATGCCATTTCGGGTTTTCTGGGGATTAATTGGAGATGAGTTTCATGGACTTTTTGTGCCTGGGCTGGCTATGAACTTCCATCCTCAGATCTCAGCCTCCTGAGTAGCTAGGATTACAGGCGAGAGCCACCAGTGCCCAACCATTTTTTGTTTCTTTTTTCCTCTGGACCTCTTGGAAACAAGAGAGGGCGCTGTCTAAGCATCCTGAATTAACAGCCCTTGAGCTAAGTAAATGGTCCCCTTTTAGAATCAATTGCTGCTTGCACCAAAGTGGGCCTCACATGTATGTTTCAGAAAGTAAGGGCTCTGTGTTCTCAGACCAAACCAGCAAAAGAGCTAGAGGAGTGGCTCAAGCAATAGAGACCTGCCTAGCAAGCACAAAGCCTGAGTTGAAACCCCAGTTAATCCCATTTCCCAAACACACACACACACACAACTTCTTTAATTTTGATGGGCGTCTACATGATTGTTTTCCCTTTGTAGATGTGTTCTGATTTTTGTATCAGCCATTAAGAAACCAGAATAAACACATACCTTTTCTGTCTAGAAATCTATAGTTCTTCAGGAGATATAAGAACCAAAAAATAAATTTATAGAGAAACAGCAGAAATAGAAAAGGGAGAGAACATTTTGGACTAGGAAAGAAGATGTGGAAAATATAGGGTTTCTTGAGTTGATAAACAGAAGGGACAGCCATTTTTCAGGGAAAGGGAACAGCCAGGAGAGGACTTTTTTTTTTTTTTTAAGAGTCAGACAGTTATAAAGAATCTTTGTCCTATGAAGTTGTTGTATGTTATACACACACACACACACACACACACACACATATATATATATATGTATAGCCCATTGTTACGTAAAGTCTTATAATCAAATTGTTAGAGATTCTCTTTCTTGGTTTCACTAATGTACTCTCAAAAATATTTTTTCCTTTTTATTTTTATTGGTAGTGGGTTTGAACTCAGTATGTAGTATCTCATATTTATGATGATCTGGATTATACTCCTATTTATGTTTCCTGAGTAGGTAAAAGGACAAGTACTTTGTACCTTGTACCATCATCCTTTGCTTTAGCTTTTTTTTTTTTTTGGTGGGTCATGGGGCTTGAACTCTGGCCTGGGTCCTGTCTTTGAGAGCTCAAGGCTACTGCCCTACCCCTGGGCCTGGGTGTTGTCCCTGAGCTCTTCAGCTCTAGGCTATTGCCAAACCCTTGAGCCAAGCCCCACTTCCCATTTTCTAGAGGTTAATTGGAGATAAAGAGTATCAGGTCCTTTTGTGCTCATCCTTAGCTTTTATTAATTGAGTTGGAGCCTCTTGGAGTCTTTGCTCCGATGGCCTTGATCCTCCTCTTCTCCCAAATAGCTACCATTATAGGCAAGATCTATAACATCCAGCTTTTCCTTCATTCTTAGGCAAACCTAATTTCCACAAAGCTTTAAAAAACTGAAAAGAAAAGCATTTTCCCTGTTCAAAATAAAGCTTTTTTCCCCTCTTTGTAAACAAGACTAGATAAAGAAGAGTGACATATTAATATGTTCCAGGGTGAAGCAGAGGTGAGCGAGACTGACATGGTGGAGATATAAGGTGATACTCTGCCTGCCATGCCCCTACCTTTGTATTTGGATCTTATACTTTACAAAAAACAACGGCTGTAAAAACAAACCTTATGTATTGCTCAAGACAATTCCGCGTGCATTGCTTCACTTCCTCTCCACAGTAAACCTTTTAGGTATCCCAAGTCACAAGGTCAGGGAAAGAGATTGGGATTTGCCCTCTTCCCTGCCTGTCCTAGACTTTGGGAGATGATTACAGTAAAAAGTAAAGACCCTCCCCCAACTCCCAACTCCCACAGAATCATGTCCTAATGGCAGGTCCCACTGGGAGAGATAGAGAATACAGCTGATATGTATGTGTGTGTGACATTTTAAGCAGGAAATGAGGATTTTTTTTTTTTTTTTGCTAGTCCTGGGCTTGAGCTCAGGGCCTGAGCACTGTCCTTGGATTTTTCTCAAGGCTAGAACTCTACCACTTGAGCCTCAGCACCACTTCTGGCTTTTTCTATGTATGTGGTACCAAGGAATTGAACCCGGGTCTTCGTGCATGCTAGGCAAGCATTCTACCACTAGGCCAAACTCCCGGCCCCAGGAAATGAGGATTTTATACAGGGAAGTTGCATGTAGGTCTTGCTCCGTGGGCAGAAGCCATTTTTCTCACTTCTAGATTAAATTACAACCAGTTTATGGAATCTCAATGAGAAAGAGGAGGCGGAATCTACACAGGGACAACTGTTCTCCCTTTGCTATCCCTGTTTAAAAAAGAAAGAAGAAAACTGAGCTTGTAGATGATAGTCCTAGGACCAAGTGTTTTTCCTGAGATCAATGGTGACAAATTAGCAACTGTCATACAGGGAACGGCCTTTTTTTTTTTTTTTGGTCATGGGCCTTGAACTCTGGATCTGGGCACTATCCCTGAGCTCTTTAGCTCAAGGCTACCGCTCTACCACTTGAGTCCCAACACCACTTCTGGTTTTTGGTGGTTAATTGGAGGTAGGGTTTCACAGACTTTAGTGCACAGGCTGGCTTTGAACTGTGATCCTCAGATCTCAGCCCCCTGATTAGTTCAGATTGCAGGTGTGAGCCATCAGCACCCAGCAGTTCGGGATTTTTTGTTAGATGTTTTCCACAGTTCTTCTTTGGTGGAAACGTAAGAGAGAAAAATATGCTGTAGAAACTTTAATAATAACATAACCATAGCATGTAGCTATGAAAGCTACATGAAAGCTATCTTTCATACTGAACTATTTTGGGATCCACAGAAACTATAGAAGCATAACAAATTCCCGTTGGCTGTGTAGGAGGTGGCCACAGGGAGGGGAGTTGAGGATGGTTTGAGGGAATTATTGATTTCTGATCATGTCAGTATCATCTTAGGAAGAAGCAGAAGTGGCATTTTAACATGGGCTGGGTTCTAGAGTTGGAGTGGAAGATGGCAGTTCAGTACAGTCCAAAGTTTCCTTGACATCCCTTACACAAGCATCACATTAGAGAATTGTGTGGCATAACATATACATCCTACAGACCAGAAGAACTCTCAGCACAGTTCAGACTTTGAGAGACATAAGAACCAGGGCTGAGCAAGAGTGTGGGGCCATTAAGAGAAAGGATGGCAGGATTACCTGTACCATTTAGCCCCTCCCCCTTTCCTAATCATCTTTTTGACAGTTATACATTGTTAAATTTGTGTAAGAGAAATTACTTATGTGATGGGACTAAAGTGCAAATTTCTGCTGTCACTCAGAGATGCACATATGGGAAGCATCTCAATCGTAATTCAACACATGTGACCTGGAGCGTGATGCCCCTAGGGCTTTCTCCCAGGCTCATTCTTGAAATCTCTGTTAGATTTTTTTTCCCCCATCAAAGCTTGGTTTTCCCTTTGTAGCTTAGTTCTGGCTGCTCCGGAAGATTACACTTTGAGGTTCCTCTAAAATCGAATCTGATATAACCCACGTAGCCTACATTTGAAGCCAAATAATATGTATGCTTAACGTAAATTGAACTGTTGTAGCAAAGACTCAATGCAATTGACCAAATAGAATTTTTCCCCTCGTAATTTGATGTTAGCAGGCTAGAACTGGCGTGACAGATCTGGTGTTTGAACACAGCCTACCTTTAGTCTTGTGGCTCTGCCATCTAAAGGGGTTGAGCACCGGATTATACCCACGTTTTAGCCATGTTTGGCCATGGGAAGATGGGAAGGCAAGTGTGTTGGTCATCTTTCTGTTATTCTAACAAATATTTGGGGAAAATCCACCATAAGGATAGGAAAGATTTATTTTGAGTCACAGTTGATCATCAAACCGCCCTGTTGCTTTGGGCCTGCAGTAGCACAGTACAGCATGGTGACAGTGTGTGGTGGGGAGGGGGCCTACACACCCCTCAGCAAAGAGGAAAGGGCTGGCCCTGTAGCCATGGACTGGGGCTCATCCCTTTACCGAGGGGTCTTTGGGGATGCTTACTCATGGCATGGACCATGTAGCCCTTTCAAATACAGAAATTTTGTCAGGCACTGATGGTTCATGTCTGTAATCCTAGATACTCAAGATGCTAACGATCAAAGAGGATCACGATTCAAAGCCAGTTCAAGCAGGAAAATCTCTGAGACTCTTATCACCAATTAACCACCAAAAAGCGCTGGAAGTGAAGCTGTAGCTCAAGTGGTAGAGCTCTGGCCTTGAGCACAAAAGCTAAGGACAGCACCTAGACACCTGAATTCAAGCCCAAGGAGTCTCTCTCTCTCTCTCTCTCTCTCTCTCTCTCTCTCTCTCTCTCTCTCTCTCTCTCTCACACACACACACACACACACACACACACACACACACACACACACACACATAAAATCTGGAAAATATTTGCTTCATTCCTGTTATCAGTCCACTGGTTTGATCTATCATTCAGATGCATTTATTTGTGAGAAAAGCTGGAAATGCTGACTTTTCATTGGGAGGCATATGATCACCTAAAATGTCATTGTTACTTTAACAAAGGAAGGGAAAACTCAAAAGCCATGCCCTCGTTAGGCAGTTTAATGTCTCCATCTGTTCTGTTTTTCTCCATCAGGCTTCTATGACTCAACTTAAAAGCAAATTATTAGTCACCTCTACCCCATTAATAATATGTGTGTATGTAAATAGATAAATGACAGATTGATATGACTATCAATGGTGGGGAGAGGAGAGTGCTGTGCAGGTATATATGGCCAGATGCGTAGGGCAGCCACTAGCCTAGATTTTGTATTACACTGGCTAGCAATAGGCTCCCTTCCTGGTACAGAGTAGGTCCACAAAGAGCCATGATTTCACCTTCAGAGATGAACACTCTTCATCTTCGAGAGCCTCAGCACTTACCTAGTAGTGAACATTGACAAGTAGACCCTGAGCCTTTGCAAGGGCTGCCTAGCTTTTATACCTTGCCTCCTGTTGCTGGAAAGTGGGAGTGAGGAGGGCAGGGGCTGGGTTTGCAGTAGCACACATGCGTGCACATGTGTGCATGGAAAGGGAATAGTGTAATTCTTTCTGGTTTCTCAGCAGACTCTCTATCCAGGGTGGACTAAAAAGGCGAGGGAGGGGACATTTGTGGAGAATAGCTTCTTTGTTTTCATCAGTGTAAGCAATCAGATTTCTTCTTCCTCCTTCTCCTCCCCATCTTCCAAATGTCTTTGAACTTATAGATCTCAGTTAGTATTGTATCCTGCCACATCTCCGCTGTGGGAACTGCACATTTACTCCAGCAATGCATCCTGGGAGCATAGGAAACTCCTCCGTGGGAGTTATTTTTCAGCTAGTCATTTTATGGGTCACCAAGGAAAGCCAGTCACATTACTTTATAGTCATGCCTCATTTTTCACCTAAAACGATATAACAAGATTTGATCACCCACTTTATTCATTAGACATGGCTCCAGCCAATTCTTGTCTCTTTCCAAAGTTCAAATCTATTCTCAAAGGATGAAATTTGTCATGACTGAGGACTTTCAAAGAAAGTGCCACAGATTAGAAGAGCTGTTTGTCTAGAAAGAGTTAGTTTAACATGGTGCATTGTTTGAATATATTTTCTGCTTCCCTGGGTGGTTGTTTCGAAGGAGATAGGCTGATCACCATAAATGCACTCTGGCACAACTGTCTCAAGTGAGTTTCAGATGTTGTACTCTTCAGTCATTGCCTTATAGAAAGGTCTTAGAAGACAACTTGTACAGTGGGACCTCTACCATTCCAGTGTCCTGCAGCAGTCCAAGGAGGCTGGGAACATGGTTTCTTTTGTTCTGGTGAACATCAGAATATGTTTAGATGGTTAGTAGCTGTTCACAGTGGGAAAGTTTGTTCAACTGCAAACAGTGTGGCTGAATACCATCCCAACCCTGACATAAGAGGAGAGTCCTGTCAGTTCTGAGCCACAAACCCAAGCATTAAGCCAGGGTCCATATAACTCTTGAGATAGGGACCTATAGCAGCAAGGAGGCCAGAATATGGAGCTGTGATGGTGTTTCTGGGTGGAGATGAGGAAAGGCTTTGTGATTTAGCAATACAATTATTCTATCACAGACTTCCTGTGTAGCTACATGAAATAGAATTTAAGTGAAGATTTTCAGTGACACAAAGAGAAAGCAGGAGTAAGCATAGTGCCTGTCAAGAAAGCCTAACTTCCTCTGTGGGCTGAGCCTCCCAGTTGGCTTCAGCTCTGTGTGGCCAGTTCACCATGATCTGTTTCTTGACCTGCAGATTTGATAGAAAGAGGGTAACAATGTCTGCCTTGAATGACTCATGTGAGGATGAGCCACGTTTGTGAACCACTGACACTGTGTTTAGTAGATAGCACACTCTGATCATTTTGAGATGTTGTTATTCTAAAGACTGAAGCCATTGGAAGGCAGCAGGAAGGGACTAAGAGATGGCGGCACCAAGAGAAGGTGGCTGCCAGCCACCTTCTGGATATCTAGTTCTGTCTCTCAGTCCACAGATGATCTCTTAGATTTGCCAGTTACTATGAAGCTCTACTGCAGACCCACTGATTTGAAGCTTCTGCTTGGTATGAATCATGAGCTGGCAGGGCAGGATGAATCTTTCTTTCTCCCTCCCTCGGAGAGAATGTGGGAGAAAATGAGGAAGGAGGTAACAAAGATGGACAAGAGAGGTACTCATTACCTTGCTTATGTAGCTATAAACCCTCTGTGTACATACCCTTATGATAAAATTAAATTTAAAAAAAAACCCTTGTGTTGCTGTCAACACAAGGATTTGTTCATCCACCCTGTAGTTGAACTGCTAAGAGGGAGAAGATGAACGTGGTCAAGTCCTTTGGCTTTGGGTGTTCACGTTAGTGGCAAACACAGGCAAGCCTGTAGTAGTTACAAGAATGCCGTGCCCATACTACAATAGTTTCATGGGGACCATGAGATATCTGACCACTAGCTGGAGGCTTAAAAATCCACTTCTTTTTTCAAGGTGTTCGCAGTCCAGGTGCTTCCGGAGCAGGTCTTTCCCTGCTCCATTCAGCTGCAGGTTGCACTGGATTGCTCCTTGGCATGTGTGTCTGTGTAACTCAAGTCTCAACTGACTTTACATGGCACCGATGTGTCTTCCTCCCTCCTTCTTCTCTCTGTCTTTCTCTCTGCCCCTATTCTCCTTGCCCATGGCAGGCAGCCAGTGACAGGGTTACTGCCACCCTGATTCTTGACTCTCCCTAGGCTTTCTTTTAAAATTAATTTTCATTTTCTTGCTAGGTAATAATCGTATTTATGGAATAGAATGTAATGTAATAATTTGATAGAGGTATACAATATTTCCAGGGTGGTTAGTGTTTCCATCTTCATAAACATTTATAATTTTCTTTCTGCTCCTTTCTTCTAGTTCTTTATAAAATGTATAATAAATCATTGTAAGTTACCATTATTGGCTGTGGCAAAGACCTTAGAACTATTCCTCCTATGTGACTGTATTTTGGGACCCATTACCAACCTACAGCTATCTATTTCTGTTCTCTTCCTAGCCTCTGGGACCCACTTCTTCTCTTGACTTCTTTGAAATCATTTTTTTAGCCTCTGCATGTTAGTGAGAACATACAGCTTTTGTCTGCCTGGCCTATTTCACTTAACATCATGTCTTCTGATTCTACAGTGTTGCCACAAATAGCAGAGTTTCATTCTTTTGTTCATGGCCAAATATTATTCCATTGGGTACCTACATCCTATTTTCTTTATCCATCTCCTGTTCAGCATAACTCTCATCTCTGCTTCTGTCTTCATGTGGCTCTTTTTCTCGTGTGCTTCTCTATAAATCTCTGTCTTCAAATCTCCCTCTCCTAACGCAGACGCCAGTCCTTATCCAGTAGGCCCTAACACTCACTTGGTTACATCTGAAAAGATGCAGCCATAACACCTGTCTCTTCAACCAGTAGCAGTGATCAGAACAGGCAATGACACTTGGCAATATTTCTTTGGGATTAATCTGGGGTTTAGTTCAAACTTGTTTATCCAAGGAGCCACACAGCCCGCTGATAAGTATAAGCATACACACATAGCTACCCACAACATAGACATGTATGTACACAAAATACATACATATATGTATATATATGCATACATATATACACATATAGGTATAGATATGTAAAGATATATACCCATATGTGAATATATATGTGCGTATATCTCTATATCATCTAGAGCTACATTTATCTGTAACTATATAAAATTCCATTGCAGTCTTAATGCACGGGCCCTTGGAGCTGTGTTCTAAGAGGGAGTCAATGCCAGAGCCAGGTAGTTAGCTCCCCTTATGAAGCTGCAGTAAATCCTGCCTCAGTATTTTTCTCTTTTCTACCACAAGAGGGAAACATACAACCATGAATAATTTGAAAATAAATCTATTCCTCCTTAGCTAGACCTCTTTTATTTTTATTTTTGAATCTTTAGTTTCAACCTTTCAGTAGTTGTAGAGACGAGTTGCCATTTAACCAAGTAGGATATGAATACAGTGAAATTTGATCAATCTTCCCTTTCTTTTTTTTTTTTTTTTTGCCAGTCCTGGGCCTGAGCTCAGGGCCTGAGCACTGTCCTTGGACTTTCTCAAGGCTAGAACTCTACCACTTGAGCCTCAGCACCACTTCCGGCTTTTTTCTATGTATGTGGTACCAAGGAATCAAACCCTGGTCTTTATGCATGCTAGGCAAGCACTTTAACCACTAGGCCAAACTTCCGGCCCCTCCCTTTCTTTTTTTATTTTTTTAAGTTTAATTTTTTTATTAAAGAATTTATTAACATTGATTTTTACATCATATTTCAAATGACAAGTTTAACAAACAAGTGTTCAAGAAGGGAATCTCTATATACAATCACTGGGACTTAACCCAAATTAGGCTAAGGGTTTATGTCATAGAAACGTATTAATTTATGAAATAAAACATTATGTCTATAGAGTCATAAGTTTTTATGTCTGTGTAGTTATGTTTATATTTCCATTACCATGTTTCCCTTTATTTTTTAAGTTGACTCATAACAGTTGTACGTATTTCTGGAGCAATTGATATGGTAGCATGTATTATGTTACCAGTGTTTGATGATCAGCTCATGGCACCCAGCATTTTCCTCTCCATAAATGTTTAGCATGGGGAAGCTTTGAACTTGAGCTTATTTTCACCAAAAGTCTTGAATAACTTAACTCTTGGTAATAGCCATAAGGTAGAGAATGCTTATGTTTGCTCCAGATGAATATCCTTAAGGTATTCAGATGAAAATTGCCTTGGGAATATTCCAAGAAGGAAATAAAACATTAAACAGTACAAACCATATAAACTCCTATTTTAATCAGTCCAGATGGTTGACCTATTATTGGTAGTTTTCTGAAGAAAACACAGGAGTTTTCCTAAGTACAGTACTTAGGAAGACAGTCCCTGAAACTATGCTTCTTCAGTTTGGTTGGGGGTTAGTTTTAATCATAGCAGCATGAATTAAGGAATGCATTTGTTAGCCAGGCACTGGTGGTTAATGCCTGTAATCCTAGTTGAGATCTGAGGATTGCATTGAAAGCCAGCCCAGGCAGACAAGTATGTGAGATTCTTATTTCCAGTTAACCAACAAAAAGCTGAACCTGGAGGCGTGGCTCAAGTGGTAGAGCACAAGCCTGGAGAAAAAACAAAAGCAACCAAAAACTAATGATAGCTCAAGTACTCATACAAACAGCACACACCTTGCCCCTTACTCCCCCCCCCAAAAAAAAGGAGATAGAGAATGAATGATGTGCATACCTTCTCTTCCTTCTGAGCACACAGCTCTTTACAAAATCCTACACAAACCCTTTTTATCTTCCCCCCTTTTAAAAAAATTTTTTTTCCTGCTGTTTTCTTCAGAAGTCACAGGAGAAGGGAAGGGGATTCTTCTCTTCAGCCTGTCTGCAGGGGGAAGCTGACACAGAACTGGCAAACAGGAGTCAGCACAATAGCGCTTCCATCAGCAGTCAAGAGGGGTAGGTGTTAGCAAGGAACAGAAGCCTAGTGAGTGCCAAGCAGGCTGGCTCCATGAGGTGGGGGCTCCCGGAAGCCAAGGCTAGGTTGGGCAGGCAGCTACCCTCAGAGAGCTCCCAGAGGCTGATGCGAGCGAAGCCCAGGCAGCTGCTGTCTCTCATCTGTTTGTCTCTGCACATCTGCTTGGCGTTTGTCCTCCTGAGGACTCACATGCCAGCCTAAGTTGAGTTTTTGTGTATATACTTTTATTTATGAACTCATTTTAATCATGCTCTTAGGAGTATTTGAAACTTAGAAATCGAATGTTCATTTTCTTTCAAAATCTTTTGTGTGGAGCTGGCTGCCAGTGGTGGCTTATATCTGTAATCATAGCTACTCAGGAGGCAGGAGACTCCATGAGGCTCTTATCCAGTTAACTACCAAAAAGCCAAAAATAAAGCTGTGGCTTAAGTGGTAGTATGCAGCTTTGAGAACAAAAGCTTAGGGACAGAGTTCAGGCCCTGAGTTCAAGGCCCTGAGCCAAGACAGACAGACAGACAGACAGACAGACACACACACACACACACACACACACACACACACACACACACACACAAATTCTTCGTGTAACATGACTGTGAATTCAAGTTCTTCTTGTGTGAACTGTAGTGGTAACAGCAGGTTCTTGTGAAGGGTGTACTGTACAAGCCCAGTTGTTGGGGTGTTGTGTTTATATAGCCTGTACTCCGTGTTCTCAGGTTCTGTATTGCCACATTCAGGCCAGCACAGAAGGAAATAGTGTTAAAAAAAAAAAAAAGGAGTTACCTCTGTACTGAATATGTGAAGGCTCTTATTTTGTTGTTGTCATTACTAGTAAAACAATAGAATATAACAACTGTTTGCATAGCATTGATTTGACATTGCATCAGACATTAAAGTAGTCTAGAGGAAACTTAAAGCATTTGGAATGATGCTGTGGATTGGTGACAATGGAAATCATCCATCAGTTTTATATAAGAGATTTGAGCATCTGCAGATTTTGTATCCTGGAACCAATCCTCCAAGTTGCATACCAGCTGTATTATCTTTTCCAATCATTACTATACGTGAAATAGAAAGGGCCACCATCCCTGTTTTTACAGATGAGGTTTGAGTGCTGTCAGTTTGTCCTTAGAGTCATGAGTTGAACTTATAGTACATTCCAAGTTCTGCTGATGTTTATAATTTTGGTGAAGTACTCTCATTTAGTGTTAAAATCACAATTTTAAATAGGTTACTCAAGCATGTGTTATTGTGACAATTACAAGATAAACTTGAATCATAATTTTTTTCTTTTTTGTTACTTCCTTGGGCAGTATTGGGATTTGCACTTGGAGCCTCTCATTTACTATGCAGGTACTATACCACTGAGTCAGGCCACTAGTCCTTTTTGTCCACTGTGTTTTGTTATGGTTGTTATTTTAGATAGGGTCTCACTGCATACCTAGATTGTGACTCCCTTGAAGTAAGATGATAGTCACACACCACTGTGTCAAGCTATTGATTGACAAGGGACCTCCCAAACCTTTTTATCTGGGCTGGCTTTGAACTGTCATTCTCCCTATCTTACCTAGAAGTCTAAAATGCCCCGCCCCGGGGGTTTGAATTTTTTTTGACTTGACATGGAAAATTCCACACCTGACTTTAGGACAGGTCATGGTCAAAACCACAAGCACACTAAAAAGACTGCATGAAATTACCTTCCTGCTTTGTAAAATTGAAGCATATGCTACATAAATTCATTTTATGTAGAATTCAGTTCCATCCCCAAGATATTAAGTATAGATATGCAGAAACTCCAGAATCCAGAAAAAAATCCCAGATCTAAATACATTTGAACATTTCAGATATACTCAACTTACACAGTAACTTGATTTCTTATATCTGTTTTATAGGAGATAAACTTAGGCATCTTTGTACTTAATTCTGAATCTATTTTTAAAATGTTCACTTTAAAAGAAGACATTCATTGGCTCACTTGAAGAGATTGGGATTTCTCTTTCTGGCTGAATGGGTATGACATTGTCAGCTGGGTGAGGTGCATTTTGACCAGGGGTCTGGGTGTGGAGCCCTCCAGTCCAAACACTGTGCCTCAGTGATTCTTGAGTGACTTGTATTCACAGAACATGCCACTTCATTCTTCTTATGTGTGACGAATCTAGACCTCCACCAGCTTCAAAAGATTCATCTAACCTATTTTCTGCTTGATTCTCTTCTGAATTCATTTCTGATTCTTCCTATTTATCAATGCCAGAACCTTTAGAGATGTATAAATGATCCCAAGACACATCTCACTCATCTTTCTTGTATCCTCATGTGTCATCTGGCTGTTGGTAACAGTTCTGTGGATATGTTTCTGACCTGACTCTTCTTGCCTCCCAGAACACCCCAAGTTTGCTTGTCTTTCTGGCCGCAGGGCTAACAGGATTTGACTTGGTATACCTTTTGAGTCGCAGTTCTAGATTCCAAGAACAGCTTGGATCAAGTGTCTGCCCTTGGGGATGATGGCCCAGAATTAGGGTCCTCTTGTAGAAACATGACCCCAACACTCCACTTTTGTGAGATAGGGGGCAGGACAGTTGTCAGAGAAGAGAATGAGTAGAGGACAAGGGCAGAGGAAAGCAACTCTTCAGGGAGTCTGTGAGGGATGAGAAAAAATGAGCTCTCAAAATGGACAGAACCTCCAAGATGAATATAGGAGGCCAGCACCAAATCACATTCACCAAGACTCACTCCAGCCCAGCTAAGGAAGGAATACTTTGCACTAGCTGTATTTAGGCTTTTCTCCAGTCCTTCCTGCCAGCTATTCAGTGCACCACTATCAGCCAGTTGGTTTCCAAAGTGGTACTGGTGTGTGAACATCCTGCTTAAACATCCCTATCATTTCCTGCTACCTACAAAATCAACCTTCTCATGGAACATGTGTTTGCATAGTCTTGTGTCAACTGACTCCTTCCTGGAGCCTCGTCCTTGTCACCACTCCAAAGTCACTGCTGTGTAAATGGACCTCCAGAGCCGTCCCCAGGTCACCACACCATGATGACCCCTCTCTTAACGTAAACTTCTTGAGAACCAAACTTCTCACTTACATGTGTTTCTGTCCCTGCTGTCCTTCAAAAAGGGGGGCGGGGGAGGGAGATCACGAGTCATCTATCTGACAGAGGCTTGGTCCTGACATATTCCGTAAGGTAACAGTCTTTAACCACAGTCTTTGTCTTCTTGTGAAGCAGGTATTAAGATCCTGCTTGAGAGGCATGGAGGGGTAAAAGTCGAGGGCTAAGACTTACTGACAAGCTACAGTGTGCTGGGCATATCACTAGATGTTCCCAGAGTGGATTACCTGTTTCCATGGGTGGGAATTAAATTTTACAGGCTTAGTTCAGTAAAGTAGTAACTACTTGCTCAGTAGTTAGGATTACACACACAAGAAAAGCAAAAGGAGGAGAGCTAGGAAGGAGGAAGAGAGAAACAAGGGAGAGGAGAAAAGGAGGATGGGAAGGGGGAGAATGGATGGTCTGTAGTTCTTGCTGCATCCAGTAGGAAGGAATCCTTTCTGGTAAGAATGGAAGCCACATCTTTGTGAGGCTGGAAACGAAGAGGTTCATAACTCTGCCATTGGGAAATTGATTGGGCCCAAGACCAGTATGAAAGTTCCTTGTCTGAAGGGAGTAATCCTTACATTCCCCATATGGTTTCAGTGTAATTTGTGTCATTGTGAAGGAGTACTGGCAATGCAGGCGAATTCATTAGACCAAATTGGGTTTGCTATGCTCGACAGCAACGCTTCTGAAGATGAAGTTTAACCTTTGCTGGAGAGCTGAAACAAATGAGTTTCTTAATAGCAGCCCCAGTTAGTCCCCCTGTCTCAGGAAGCTTAATATTTTTAATGCCTTTTCTTTTTTACCATACTTCACAGCCCATCTAACATTGCTGCTTCTGGTAATATTTTTATATGGGGTTGAGTTCTATAGTGTCCATAAAATTATGACTCAGGCCCAGTTTTAGAATAGAAGCGTTTCTACAGTCAGAATGAACATCCTTCTGGTTTTGGTTTGTGTATTGACAAACACCAGGCCAGACATATGCAGCTGGTCAAAGCAATGCTCTCATAGTTCCAGCTTAAGAAAGAGCTTTACCCAAGAGTAGCAGACCACCAGCAGAGAACATGCTAGAATGTGATGAGAAGCCTTGGTGGGGGGTGTTGGAACCCTTTTGTGCCCAAGCGCCCCCAAATTTCTCTTGGGTCTTGGAGATCTCATTACGAAAACATAACAATTACATGGTTGTTTGCTGTGTTATTCCAATGAAGAGATTATTGGAATAATATTTCATAAATTTGGAACTCTTATTGACACATTGGCAAGCTTGTGTAAAATGAGAGGAAACTTGGCGCACAACTTCAAAATTACAAATTAAAAAATGCATTTGCAGTTAAGTTGAAAAACTATGGCTATAATAATGTAAGCTTGCTTTTTTAAAATTCATTTCTAAGGAATTTTCCTTTTGAAAACTCACTAAGCACCCCAACCTAATATAAACTGTAAAAATTTAGGTTTTTTTTTTTGTCTGATTGCTTTTTAATTGAGTAGTTGTTTTTCATTGAATAGTGGTGTGAATTTTTTATGACTTGAGGAATTTCCTGCACATGAGCTGTGTCCTGCTTTCTCTTTGTTAGTTCTTCAGGTCCTATGCAAAGCAAGCCCCAGGAAACAGGGTGCTGCTCCCTCAGATAAGATAGGCAGTTAGCCACCTGTACTGGCAGATCTTAATTGACATTATTAGTAGAAAAACACTCAGATTTTGGTTTGAGGAAGCTCTCACTCTTTTTTTTTTTTTTTTTAATGGTTCTTTGGTGCATGTCACTCTCCAGACATGGGGTGTGACTAGTCCTGGTTTACTTTTTAAGCACTTTTAACAAGCTCTAAATATTGACAATAGAACTACTATTTCTGTTTTTGTTGGTATTAGGGATTGAACTCAGGGCCTCGTGTTGTCACATCTTCCCCTCCCCTACTCCTCCTCTAGTTAATTGGGATGGAATCTCTCAGGTTTTTCTACTTGGGCTAGTTTTGAACCTTGATCCTTATGTTTCAGTCTCCTGAATAGCTAGGATTATAGGTGTGAACCACTGGTGGTCCAATTACAATGGATTTTTTTTTCCCATTTCTTTTCTTTTCCTGTCCTTTTAGCACTGGGGATTGAATTCAGGACCTTGACCTTATTAAGCAGGCATGTTACTGCTTGAGCAGCTGTAGCTGCTGCTGCTGCTGCCTCCTCCTCCTCCTCCTCCTCCTCTTCCTCCTCTTCCTCCTCCTCCTCCTCCTCCTCCTCTTCTTCTTCTTCTTCTTCTTCTTCTTCTTCTTCTTCTTCTTCTTCTTCTTCTTCTTCTTCTTCTTTTCTTCTGCTTCTTCTGCTTCTTCTGCTTCTTCTGCTTCTTCTGCTTCTTCTGCTTCTTCTGCTTCTTCTTTTTTGCCAGTGCTGGGGACTGAACTTAAGGTCTGAGCACTGCCCTTTGGCATTCTTCAAAGCTATTGCTCTACCACTTGAGCCACAGCACCATTTCCAGCTTTTCTATGTATGTGGTACCAAGGAATGGAACCCAGGTGTTTGTGCATGCTAGGCAAGCACTCTACCACTAGGCCAATCTACCCGACAACAGAGCTTCTGAATTGACAGCTAGACCAAGTACAGAACACATCTGTCTATAAAAAATGGATCATTAAGAAAATCTCAGCTGGGCCCTGGTGGTTTACACCTGTTATCCTAGCTATTCAGAAGGCTAGGATCTGAGGATCATGGTTCAAAGCCATTCTAGGCAGGAAAGTCCATGAGATTCTTAACCAACCAGAAGTAGAACTGTGGCTCAAAGTGGTAGAGTGCTAGTCTTGAGCAATAAAGCTCAGGGATAGCATCCAAGCTCGGAGTTTAAGCCCATGACTGACCAAAAAAAGAAAAAAAAATCTCAAAAATCAAATAAAATTGTATAATACATTTAGTTTGGTGAAATGTTTTAAGCATGTTTGCTTTCAGAAATACAAAAGACAAACTGCTTCTCTAAAATGGTTTTCTTAAAAGTCAGATGTGTTTAAAACTGAGAAAATTTTCTTTGAAGAATACTTTTAAAAATGAATCTTAGGGGGCCAGGAGTTTGGCCTAGTGGTAGAGTGCTTGCCTAGCATGCACGAAGACCCTGGTTCGATTCCTCAGTACCACATACACAGAAAAAGCCAGAAGTGATGCTATGGCTTAAGTGGTAGAGCTCTAGCCTTGAGAAAGCCCAAGGACACTATCCAGATTCTGAATTCAAGCCCCAGGACTGGCAAAAAAAGAATATTATATTCCTATCATGGTTAAATAATAACCTTATGTACTCAGAAAAACATATCTTTCATCTCTTTCACCTCTGCTCTTGTTCTTATATTTCTCAAAGATTTGATAGATCCTTATCACATTTTCTTGGTGAATCTGAGGGAAAGGATAAGCTGTTGGTCATTCAAGATGTTTGTACATATCTCTTCTTCCTGACTTGACTATTATTGGTTAATTTGGTTTAAGCTGTGAGTTTTGACACCCTCCCTCCCCTGAGACCTTGCACAAGCTGTATATCTTTTGCTTATGAAGAGACTGGAATATTCTCTTCCCCACTGAGCTATATACCCAGCACTATTCTTTGGTGGCTATTAAATAAATCTGTTCTGTTAAATGATTGTTTTTCACCTACTACCTGGGATTGTATGTCGGAAATAAAAAGACCTTCGGGTATTGAAATGAGTGAAATAAGGAAACCAACAGAAATGAGATCCCTCACTTCCATTTTAAGCTTGACCTTTAGCTTGCTGGATGGCATAGAGCAACTTTAGCTGCATATGGCCTTCTCAGTGCTCAATGCCCAGAGGCTGACTCCAGTTTAAGAGGTGGCAGGGACAGTGAGAGACGCACCTGCTGTCTTGTTCACTAACCTGCTCCTTGGGGGACTGCAGCCGCTCTGTCTGGGAGTGGAGTCTGGCAGTCTTTGGTGACTGTAACTGAAGTCTGGAACTGGCAATACTCTTGGAGCTCTTTCTGTCCTAACAGGGAGATGAGACAAAAATAATTGAAGAATATCTAGCATGGTTGTGTGGGCAGAAGTATCCCCACCAAAACAGCTTTGAAGATTTACTTTGTGCATGGCTGTATGTGGGTGTATGGTTCGTAAGTTTTTCATGTGGGACAAAAAGCCACATGGAATTAACCAAGCTTTCTCACTGAGAGAGATCATGTAGGCAAAACCTCTATGCTAGTTTACTCAGACGACACCGTGGCGACTTCGTGTTGGACAGACTATTTGGGGGAGTCTCAGCTGCATCCTGGAGCCAAGTGGTGGAAATGAAAAATGAGTGATTTTGAAGAATGGATTTCTGGGAAATACAGGAAAATGGAAGAAGGTCCTCTCCCTCTGTTGACTTTTGCTACAGCTCCTTACCATGACCAGAAACCAGGAACAAGTGGACTACGAAAGAAAACTTACGATTTTGAAGCAAAGCCATGTTATCTGGAGAATTTCATCCAGAGTCTGTTCTTTTCCATAGACCTAAAAGATCGTCAGGGATCATCACTGGTGGTCGGTGGAGATGGGCGGTACTTTAACAAATCAGCAATAGAAACAATAGTGCAGATGGCAGCTGCCAATGGGGTTGGTATACAATCAGAATTCTTTTATCTTTGGCTCTCCAAATAACCTCTTCATTGTGCAGCAGGATACAAATATTCAAAGATGTGTATGTAGTCTACAACTCAATTCTACTAACACCCACTTAGGTTTCATTGTGACTTCAGCAGTTGAATGTTGTGAACATACACTAGCATTATCTGGGAACGTAAGTGTATTGTGCTCTGTTCCTGTTGTTTGCAAAGTACCACTTGCTTTTTCAACATGTATAGCATATTCCCTGCCTTAAGCTTTTATGTCTGCTTTCCAGCTGGCTTGCAGGGGCATCCTTTCCTATGTAAGAGAGCTGTCCGGAATGGTGAAAAGAGGAAATATGGTGTACTTTCCTTGGCTTCCTTCTTGAAATTTAGTCATTTGTCAAACAGGAAAACAAACAGTGTGTTGTTGGTTTAGGAATCCTGGTAGACATGCACAAGTGCTAGGAGGGGACTGGAAATTTTTAGGTGTGAGCCTTTCAAGAGGACTTGTTACAGAGGGATCTGCTTATAATGACCCTGAACACAAAGTAGCCCAGTGCGTGGTGAGTTGGTGCAGCAGGATGAGATAACAGTTTCTCTAAGACTAGCATATAAGCAAGCTCACTAGAACTCTGCATCATGAGAAAAACATGTTGGTTGGATTATTAAGCAAATCAGAAGGAATATTGCACCAGGATACATTGATCTTGATACAACAACTTGTATAGCCCACTGAATTATAGGAGTGAGCATCGGTACGCTGCTGGCCCTGCTCTGCAGATTCCTTTGTGGGACCAAAGATAGATTTTTAGTGTTTTAGATAATGCTTAGCAAGAATTTTCAGCACACAGTCCTTTAGTACCTATAAATTTTAAAAGATTCAGATTCTGAGAACATAAAATTTAGCATTACAACCAAATGTGTTGGGTGTTCATTTTCAGCTTACCTCAATAATATGACAAGCAGGTGTTTATAAAAAGCCAAATTAAAAAAAAATCTCACCAAATTAAACTTAAACATGCTAGTGATTCATTGGCTCGAATATGAAGTTTCCTTTGAGGTTTCAGAATCTGAATGCTTCTCGTGTTAAAATTGCTGATAAAGCACCCAAATATGAAATTATTATGAAGCATACCACATTTTTAAGATAAAATGTGACATGCCGTAAATTTCATCTTTAAGGAGGGCTGCACAGGGAACGATATTAAGATGCTTTTAATCTTTTGAGAGGGACAAATGGAACATTATTTCTCCGCATACATCTAGATTGTTGAGTGGATCTGATACACTGTCCACTTTGCTATGATATATTTGGCTTCATTTCATTTTTTTTGTGTGTGGGGTGGAAGGATGTGGATGAGGTGGTTGGAATATGTAATTCAGGCAGACCCTATAGGCTTGCTCAGATTTACTATCTGAAGTTTTGCTAAATAATGCATTTCCGTGAAAATAATTGACTAGTATGGTAACTGCCTATTTGTGAGGACTGTGTCTTTTCAAGGACATTCCTTATTAAAAAAATTGGATTGCATCTAAAGTAGTCATGCTGTCCATCTGAATTACTTGAAACATTTAGTGGATTGATACAACATGTAAACCCGATTTTAAAAAATACAACCTTTGGAATTCTTAAAGGTTTAGTTTTTTCTTTTTCTAACATATCCTATGTTCTATTTAAATAGCCTCTTTGTTGTAGGCACTACAAGGCAGGAATCTAAGAAAAAAATAAAGTATTGCCACAGATTTGGACAAAAGGCAGTGTTCTTCTCCCCTAACCTCACCCACTCTGCTCAGGGACCAGTGCGTGAGGGCTTTCAGGCTGAACTAAATAGAGAACATTTTATTTTCTCTTTTTAATATACTTTTAATCTGGTGCATTTATTGAATGTAATTTGCTTTCATTAGAAATTTCTTTTTGTTCTTATTTGCATAGAGCTGTCTACTTTTACAGGACATTTTAATGTACTCAATAATTATCACCAGTGGGCTCCATTTAGAATACTGGAGTCTCACTCAGTTCCCAGAGCTTTGAACTTGGAAGGAAATTTAAAACTGAGAGAAGAACCATGTGTGTGACCAGCAAAATAAAGAAATTGGGCTGGATTTTTTTTTAATGAGACATGAAAGCACCATGTCCTATTTTCAATTAGGAGGAAAATTGAAAACCTTGCTTCTTGCCATGCTTGTTTCTGGACTGCCTGACTGCAGGTGACAGCAAAGTCCTCATTTGGGAACAACATGAGAGTTAGGAGGGAAGGAGTGATGAGAGAGAAGGCTGGGGCAACCTTGGCAAACTCAAGAGCTAGGGAAGGGAGCATACATATAACATCACACTCAGAATTTTAACCATTTTCAGTTCAGCAGTGTTCATTACAATTTGAGTGTTGGGTAAGCCATCCTCACTATCCATCTCCACAAATATTAAATCATCCTGAACAGAAATGCCATTCCCAATAAATAATATCTCCCTGTTCTTTCTCCCTCCAGTCTCTGGTCACATCAATTCTACTTTCTGTTCCTCTTAATTTGCCTTTGTAGGACTCTCTTCTAAGTGGTATTATCCAAGACTTGCCCTTAAGTGTCTGGCTTATTTCTCTGAGAATAAAGTCTTCAAGTTTTCTTTTCATATTTTTTATTGTAATTAATGGAAGGGGTTACATTATATTCACCAGATAGAAGGTGCATTACTTCACATACATTGATACTCTTTCTCAGGTCTTGGTTCCCATTTCCCTACCCCCACCCTTGCCCCTCGTCTTGTTAAAGTCTTCAAGTTTTATTCATGGATAAGAATTTTATTCTCTTTTTGAGTTTTAAAAAGAATATTCTACATAAGTCCTTCCAGGTACAACCATGTCTATGCCATATTTGGATACAGTAACAGATTTATAAGCCAAACTAATTGTAGGAAGAACATAGTTTATGATACTAACCACAGCCTATACAGTTCAGCTGCTTTAACTGTACTCACGTTGTTGTGCAGCAGATCTAGAGAACTTTTTCATCTTGTCAAACTGAAACTCTACACTCACTGAATAGCAGTTCCCCATTTCTTCCTCCTCTGAGTCTCTGGGAACCATCGCTGTCCTTTCTGTTTCTACTATTTTGACTGTTCAGATACCTCATGCAAATGGAATCCTGCAGTATTTGTCTTTGTGTGAGCAGCTGATTTCACTCAGCATAATATGCTCAGGGTTCCTCCATATTGTAGCATGTGACAAGATTCCTTTCCCTTTTAAAACCTATTTTATCTCTACTTCATGTTCCCACTCATCAACTCTGTGTGCAACATCTTCTAAATGGATTTCTTTCTCATGTAATTCCGTTTTGTGTCTGTGCAATATTTTGTTTAGCCATTCGTCTGATGAAGGATGTTTGGGTTGCTACCCCTTTGGACTATTACAATACTGCTGTGAATGTTCGCATGTGAGTGCCTTAAGTCTGGCTTTCATTTCTTTAGGTGCATCCTGAAAGTAACACATGTATCAGGTAGATTTTTGAGAAGAGCGACACAGGGTTTTATTTAGAAAGATGAGCTGGGTGGGCCAGATTAGGTAAAATGGATTCAACCTGGTAAAGCAGGGAAGGGTCTGATAGAAGATTGTGTTAGGAGCTGTTACCGTGGTCTGGGCATCTTTAAGGGAAGGAAGATGATGTGGAGTAAAACCTCCCCTATGTTAGATTGAGCTATAAATAGTCCTGATGTAGATTTGTAGAAAGCTGTCCTGAAAGAAGGAAATACATTGACCAAATGTAACTCCTCTTGGGCACAACAGAGAGAAGTTACTTCTCTTAGCTTCCTTTATTCTATTTCCCTGTGGCATAATTCCCTCTACTACAGATCTCACCATAAGAAATTACAAAATGAAGGAGTGATTTGGGCAGCGCAGCCTCTTCTCCCCCACACACAGTTGTCGGATTACTAACCAGTTCTTCTGGTTGATTAAATGGCCACCTCTGGAATTACCAATCTCTATTCCCACAGAATCAAGTCAAAGGATTTCAGTGCCTTTTCCAGTATGACTAACTTGCTGTGTGACCTTGTCATTTTCCAACACTGTCCCTTCCATGCTGTTGGGGTTTGATGGTTCAAGAGGGAGAGAATGGGAAGGACCATACCAACTCTGGCAGTGGACCGTGGGAGCAACAATTATAAGAATGGTGTTATGAGATGTACAAAGCGCTATGGTAGCTCAGTACTAACCATCACTATTGATTCTGTATCATCTATTGTTTTCTCTAGCCTAAAACAGAGCCTACAGAGCACCTATCCTGCTGGTTACCTCTTTCTGGGGAAGGCAGGATATAGCTAATACCTTAGGGCAGCTGCAACCAAAATTGTTCAGTGATGGACGCATGGGAGCCCAGAGGTGATGGGAGTAAACCACTTTTTTTTTTTTCTGGGAGATTTTTGGTAGTAGGGAAGGAGGGATTAATAAAAGATGTCTAGTTTCCAGTGACCTGTATTGAAGGTGGGGGTGGTGGCAAATATAACAGTTCCAGAAAAACATTCTACAGGAAATCCAGATGTCTAATGGCATTATGTGTCCAAATATCTCATGGCAGAGTGTGTGTGTGTGTGTGTGTGTGTGTGTGTGTCTGTGTGTGGTAGATTGAATCCAGGACTTAGTGCACGTTTAGCAGTCATGCTATCATTTGATCTATGCCTCAATCCCTTTGTTTCTGTTTTTCTTTTGCAAATTATTTTTTACTTTCCATTTTATTTGTATTTTTATTATCTTAAGAAGCTGTACAAAGGAGTGGTCATTCAGCTAAGCAGTTTATGAATACAATGTGTCTTGGTCAATGTCACTCCTTCCAACATTCTCACCCATCACTCCCAACCCACCCGGTCCCTCACTCTTTTTTTAATTGTGTGCATATTTTTTAATTTCATAGGAGTTTTTGACTACATTCTCTCCTCTTCTCTTTATTCATCCACCCCCCATCCCATCTCATGCCTTTCAAGTACCCATTTCCTGGTGTTTATTTTGTTGAATTATGATTTTGCCTTTCTAAGGAATTATACTATGTTCTCCCTTGAATCTATTATATTTCAGTTTATATATTTGTGTATACTTGCATTCCACCCAATGTGTTTACTTACCTATTTATAAACTAATTTTAGCTTCCACATGTGAGAGAAAACATGCAATCTTTGAGACAAGGTTTCATTGACCTTTGTCAGAGCGAGGCAAGGACTCCTAATTCTGCCTACACCTCAC
Source organism: Megascapheus bottae (assembly GCF_031878675.1). Classification (NCBI taxonomy): domain Eukaryota; kingdom Metazoa; phylum Chordata; class Mammalia; order Rodentia; family Geomyidae; genus Megascapheus; species Megascapheus bottae. The sequence goes on along the minus strand of NC_143514.1, from coordinate 42,121,999 downwards.
ATGTAGTCAGGATCACAAATGTGTGCCACCCTCCTGGCTCTCTAGTGGCATTTTTCCATATTAGAAACACATCTTCCACCATCAAATCATTTCTTTAGCCATATTTATCTTGGGGGCAAAGGGGCCAAAATAAATAACTAATGGAAAAAAATTTAAATATTCCTATTCCTGTCTTCTCTCAGAAAGGAGAATGTAGGAGAGGGCGAAACTCCAAAATTATAAGTCTTTTTGATATAGCAGTCCCATCTTCTCCAAGTTAGAATAATTGACAAAATGTGCAACCTGGGTTATGGTGAAACAGGTGTAAATCACTGTCGTAGCAAAGGAAGAGGCAGACTGATAACATCTGTGAGAGATGGAGGGAGGTGAGCAATGCACACAAACCCAAGCTGTTGTCCCACTGCATGGAAAATAAAAGTTGATTGGATTGCTACATTTATAATGTGCCTTAGAGATGATGATTTATATAAGGTTTGATCTATTTAGTTTTAAAGAATCTTATATTACAAAAGCTTTCTCTTTGGGTCAGATCCTTTTTAACTAGCCCAACCTATAACATTTTCCCATTGTGGGTTGAAAGTATGACTGTGTTGAATAAAAATGTGGGTCTTCTCACGGTTCTTTACTATATCTAAATTACGAGCCAGATCTGGAAAAACTCTGTTATGAAAATGCACTGCTTTCTTGCCAGAGTCTTGCAGTCCCCCAGACCACACACTGTTCTCAAACTACAAAGTCCCCAAACCTATCTGAAGGAATGTCTTTGTTCAACAATACTGATTCTATTTCCGGAACATGGTGGAGACAGCCAGAACTTAGATGTTCATTAGAGAAAAATCTTTTCTGGTTAAACAATATTTGGTTTTATCCATTTTCTTACTGCACTGGTATTTCCATGGGATGACTCTGGATTTGTGGGATGTTCAAGTATGTGTTCTGGGTCTCTTCTAGATTGGTCGCCTGGTTATTGGACAGAACGGGATCCTCTCCACTCCTGCTGTATCTTGTATCATTAGAAAAATCAAAGCCATTGGTGGGATCATCCTAACAGCCAGCCACAACCCCGGAGGACCTAATGGAGATTTTGGAATCAAGTTCAATATTTCCAATGGAGGTGACTTGACTGTTTTCTTGAGAACAGGCAGTTTTTATATTGACTTTGATAAACCAAGGCATTTACCTGAGGCTTTGGGGGCCAGGGTTCCCACTCTCCTCCTTTGCAAGGGGTCATGGCTTCTTTTTGATGGCAGTGAAATGCTTCTCCTTCCATTGTACCCGAATAGGAACACTACCATGATACTTCCTGTTAGAAAAATCCTGTTGCTCTGCTGCCTGCGTGAAGTAATGGTCAATGTGTTAGGGAAGAAGAATCCTAAACTTTGAATTTTTTTTTCTACTTTCAGGTGAACCATACAGAAAAGCTCATTGTTTACTGTTTGATTTCCAGGTCCTGCTCCAGAAGCAATCACTGATAAAATTTTCCAAATCAGCAAGACAATTGAGGAATATGCAATTTGCCCTGACCTGAATGTAGACCTTGGCGTTTTGGGAAAGCAGCAGTTTGATTTGGAAAACAAATTCAAGCCCTTCACAGGCATGGTTGTTTCTTCTTCCTGTTTATCTCTATTCAGATTTGAGCAATTTTCTCTTCATGATTTTATTAAAGTGGCTCTCCTGCTTTGGAAAGATGGTAGACACTGAGTTTTACATGTATTAATTAATGAGTAGGTCTGGAATTAGGTGTCACCAGTCTAGAGAGCTGAGTGCTCTGAATTTGTGAGATTAGGTAACTTATTCCCAAACTTTCCAAGGGTTCATTTCCACACAGGTAAACCAAATGGCCTTATAGGGCGCCAATGGTTCACACCTGTAATCCTAGCTACTGAGGAAGCTGAGGTCTGAGGATCATGGTTTACAGTCATCCCAAGCAGGATGCTTATCTCCAGTAAACTTTCCAAAAAGCCAGAGGTGGAACTGTGGCTCAAGTGGTAGAGCACTAGCCCTGAGCATAAAAAGAAGCTCAGGGACAGGCACTCATGCCCCAAGTTCAAGTCCCAGGTCCTGTACATGTGTACACATGCACACACACACACACACACACACAACCCCAAAACAAAGTGGCTTTGACTAGGAGACTGGGAGATTACTGTTGTTGAGCTCTTCCTGTGCCCCATGCTCTTTCCATGTGTTCTTCCATTTATTCTCACAATAGCCCTGGGAGGGGAGTACTGTCTGTTCACTATTTACAGAGGAGGAAACAAAGGCCAAGAGAGGTTAAGTGATGGACTCTAGGTCACAGATTTAGTGAAAGGTAAAAACAGGACTCAGACTCAGTGTGAATGATTCTCAAACTGGGGATTTCAGTTTTCCTCCTGCCCCAATACTCAGTAAAATCAGATGATGGTTTGGGCTGTATTGAAATGCTCTACAAAAGTAGCTGTGGTTAAATTGACATTTTGTTGAATGTCAGGTATTGCAATAATTGATGGACTAATATTTATGCATTTACTTGTGTTAATAAAGTGAAGGTCTCATGGTTAGCAGTGAAACCCATGTTTTAACTTTGTCTTGTCATGGGTTCTCCCCATTAGCCTACAACCCTTTTAAAAATGATTGTGTTTTATATCAATAGAATTATTCCACTGTTTACTATTTCTAAATACTCTTCATCTTTCATTCTTTCATTGTTGCTTGTTCTCACAGTGGAAATTGTAGATTCAGTGGAAGCTTATGCCACGATGCTAAGAAACATCTTTGATTTCAATGCACTGAAAGAGCTGCTTTCTGGTCCAAACCGACTGAAGATCCGTATAGATGCCATGCATGGAGGTATGGACTTGCCACTTTTCCATCCTCTCTTCTCAGAAGCAGGCAGGTGCTTTCTACTCTGGGGATCATGGACCCTTACAGCCTTCTTCTCGAGGCTCTGATGGTTTCAGCAGTTATTTTGCAATCAATTCAGAGGCAAAAATCCAATGGACCTTATCACTTGTTGTGATAAGGTAGCGCAAAGGTCATGTTTCCACATTAAGCCTCAGGTTTTGAGTCCCGTGCAACTGTTACTGTGGATGCTGCCTGTTCCCCTGTAGATCACTCGCAGTCTTAGTGAATGCCGCACTGCTGTGGATTTGAGGGGAGTAGGCATTTTTCTAGCTGTGGTATACATGCTCCTGAGCACTACCCATCCCCACTCTCCACCTCATGCTCCTTCTCCTTAGAAGAGAAGCTGAGGATTCCATTCAGGGAACAATAACATGCCTGTCTCCCTCCTTTCTTCCTCTGTGGGTTACTTGTGTGACCTACCCCAGTGGAGACAGCAACCATGACTGTGAACCAGAACTGAGGGATTTTTCTCACTTGAGAATACAACAATTTGTTTTACAATAATTTTCGAAAGTTCTAGGTAGTGAGGATTCTCCCTTGTATGGAATCCGCTCACTCTGCACCGGCCTCTCAGTACAGTTTGCAGTCCCACTGTTGTCATAGCACTCTTCTTATTTTCTCCTATTTTTCACTTGGTGCTTTATGTAGTTGTGGGGCCATATGTCAAGAAGATTCTCTGTGAAGAACTCGGAGCCCCTGCAAACTCAGCTGTTAACTGTGTCCCCCTGGAAGACTTTGGAGGTCACCACCCTGACCCCAACCTCACCTATGCAGCTGACCTGGTGGAGACGATGAAATCAGGAGAGCATGATTTTGGGGCCGCCTTCGATGGAGATGGGGTGGGTACACGTGCATGGAAGTGCCTTCCTATACAGGCCACACCTTGCAGATGGGAAAAACAAAATAAACACAGGTGTTTCTGCCTGGCTTGGGGTCCTTCATTGTGCTTGTCTCAGAAGTACATTCTTACAAAACCCTCTTGAGCAGAAACAAGAGTCTTTGGAATAAAATTCATGCATTTGATTTCAGACATTTGTTAAGAATGGCAGGGTTATTAGGTGCTGGTTATGATGTAACGACAGGTACATCACAAGCTGGTGGAGATCTGGAGAGGGAACTCCTGTCAACCAGCAATTGACAGGCTTTTTAACTTCTAGAAGAGGTTTTGCTTGTATACCTATTCATACATTCACATTAGTTGAATGGTGAAACTATAGTTTTATTGCCTGTCTAAAGACTAACTCAAAACTATATTTTATGAAAACATTTACAAATAAATGGTTTTGCTTATACTGCTGGCTAGGTAAAGATGAAGATCTGCATCATAGTCAAGTTTATCTCCTTGGTATCTTATAGGTAGTTGAAACTTGGTGTGTTTAGTGCATTGAACTTGGAGTTTTGTTGGTGTCAGTGTTCCTTATAATAGGAGTTACTATTTCTTTCAAAATATTTTTTCCATATCAAATTTTGGAGAAATTAAAGGACTCCTAGCTGAATGATTTCATAATATATCTTTCTGATGCAGCTCTTGCTGGGAGTTTCTTCCTCTCACTCACAGTTATTTACAGGAAAGAGTATACCACAAGCCATGAAAGTAGCAGCATATTTTGTTGGGTCCAGTACCAAATGGAGGAACCATGATTTAGAAACCATTTCTTAAAGAAACCTGCCTTTGTTTCTCTCTGGATGTCTGGTAGACCTATCAAACTGTATACACAGCCAGTGTTTCCTCTCTGTGCATCCTCTCTTGTCCTCTGGGAGAGGCATGATTGGTTCCAGAGTTTGGAAAAGGTCTGGGAGGTTAAAGTTAGCCAGCGTCTGGAGGGAGAACAGAGGATTCAGCTCACAAGAAGTTTGTGCTCACAGTTTAATTGAAACCAGTCTTGGGCATGGAGGCATCTTTGGCTCATTGGTACTATTCACGTTCAATAATAATAAAATCTGTCATAGAAAGCTCAGGATGAGATAATGGGTCAGTCTTCAGTTTTCAAAACTCAGAGGTCTTCCTTTTATGCTGTCTTATTCCCAAGGATCGGAACATGATTCTGGGCAAGCACGGCTTCTTTGTGAACCCTTCAGACTCCGTGGCTGTCATCGCCGCCAACATCTTCAGCATTCCATATTTCCAGCAGACCGGGGTTCGGGGCTTTGCACGCAGCATGCCCACGAGCGGTGCCCTAGATCGGTAGGTCTGCCACTTCCCTAGATCCTCCCTTTTCATGCTCATGTTCCCCAAGTGCTCTTCCTCCCCTTCTGCCTGAGGATGGGTGAGTGTTTTCAGGGTTAGAACTGCCTCCTGAGCTCTCTCAGCACCTTGCACTTCCTCCATCCCGGCAGTTACCATTCTGTCCTCTTAGGCCATTTGCTCGATTGGCTGCCCAACAAGCCTACTCGACTCTGTGGAGAAGCTGTCTGACTGTAGGATACACATACATGCATCACTTTAAAAATGAGTGAATGATCACATGTCAGTGAGTGAATGGGTAGATGGCACTTCCATTGTGTTCAAGACATTATTCTAAAGAATTAGTTTCCTTCAGTAGTGTGCAGTGACTGAGCAAAAGAAAAGTTGGAATTAATATTGAAGTTTCAAAAGAACTACATTGTTCATGCACATACAATTAGAATTATTTTTTTGTCCAAAATCTAAAACAAAAACATGAAATTGGTAAAAAAAAAAAAATATTTTTAAATTACATTCAGCAGGGCCGGGAGTTTGGCCTAGTGGTTAAAGTGCTTGCCTAGCATGCACGAAGACCCGGGTTCGATTCCTCAGTACCACATACATAGAAAAAAGCCAGAAGTGGTGCTGAGGCTCAAGTGGTAGAGTGCTAGCCTTGAGAAAGTCCAAGGACAGTGCCCAGGCCCTGAGCTCAAGCCCAGGACTGGCAAAAAAAAAAAAATTACATTCAGCTTCTGTGCAATAGAAACCAGTAACAGTAAACAATTGATATATCAGATTTGCTTATTCGTATATTTCTTCTATTCATTATATATGAGTTTATTATATGAAAGCTTTAAAGGGGTTTATGAGACCATATCCATAAAAACTAAAAAGTATGAAGTAATAAATAACAAATGGAGAACAAGGAAAATATTTTTGAATATGCCAGATGCTCAGGAAACTTTTGCTTAATGGATAGTAAAAAGTGAATGGGAACCAGTGGTTCACACCTTTAATCCCAGCTACTCAGAGGCTGAGATCTGAGGATTGTAATTTTAAGTCAATATGGGAAAGAATATAAGACTCTTACCACTAATTAGTTACCAAAAAGCCACAAGTGAAACTTTGGCTTAAGTGATAGAGCCCTTAGCCTTGAGCAAAGAAGCACAGGGATAGTGCCTGAGTTCAAACTCCTGGACCTGCAGGAAAAAAAGAAGACAAGAAGGAAGGAAGGAAGGAAGGAAGGAAGGAAGGAAGGAAGGAAGGAAGGAAGGAAGGGAGGGAGGGAGGGAGGGAGGGAGGGAGGGAGGGAGGGAGGGAGGGAGGGAGGAAGGAAGGAACCATCCAATGATGGGAGGGAGGGAAGGGAGGAGAGAAGGAGGGGAAAGTGAGGTGGGAAGGAGAAGGAAGATAATTAAAAGGTCAAGAATAGGAAGAAAAGTTGAGTGTATAAATGTAGTCTCATACTAATAGTTAAGCTTTCCTGAATATTACCTTCACACTAACTACTTGGCATGTTTAAGTCATTTAATCTCAGACCAACCTCATGGTTAAAGGCTGACTATGACCTCACTTTACTAGTGGAAGACGAAAAGAAGAGTTAAGTTGTTCAAAGGTCATCCATCTAGGAAATGACTGAGTCAGCACTGGTCTCAGAACTCAGGACTGGACTAATCACTTGCCCATACAGTAGTTTTCTTGTTAAATGAGCTACAGTTAGTGTTGGCTTCATTTCAGCCAACAAGAAAAAGGGTAAGTGATTATCTACATAGTCTTTGGGAGTTTTTGCGTTGCTTCGTCTGTTCTCCACCTCAGCTGATTCTCACAGCAGTCCTTATTTTAAAGAAGGGGAAGCTGGAAGTCAAGAGAGTTAGCAGTAAGACTTTGCAACTAACTTGGAGCAGGAATTGGAATCCAATGCTTCTGTCCTCAGATCCTGCATGTAAGGCTTAGTCATTTTGTGGACACACTATTAACGTTTGTCGACTGAGCCTTGAAACACCTCCAAGAACAGTATAATTCCAAGTTTTGAAATAATGCATACATAGATAGCCTTGTAACTGAGATATTCTATTACCCAAATAAAACTGTTTTCAGAATCATAGATTTGATTGTCTTTAAATATTAGGGACAAAATATCACATAGCCTTGTTAGGAAGAGAGTATAAATCTTACTTGCCATGTAATGTTTTCTGTTCAAAGAAAGAGGATTGGTTGGATTTTAGAAAGTCACTCAAGTATTGTGTGTATATTTACTTCATTTGTTTGTTTGTTTATATGTTGGGGATAGAACACAGGCCCTTGCATATGATAACCACATATTCAACTACTGAGTTCCAATCCCCACTCCAAGCTTATAAAAAGTCTAAAATACCTGGTTAGGAATAAAAGATGTTGGAGAAGAAAAGGATGGGTGAGGCTGGTGTAAATAGGAAACCCCACTTGGTGCTTTTACTGAGAGCCTTCTGATGAGATGAAGGGAATACTGATTACAAAGCTGAATGCAAGGCTGTCAGTCATCCTGTCTGTGTGACCCCAGGCTAATCTGGACCCTTTTCTCTTCTCTGTAAAATGCTGACCTTCCAATTCTGTGATTATAAGTTTGTCAAAACATCATTCTTTTGTTCTTTCTAGATGGGGTGGACACAGTCTGTACCCAAGACACATGAATTTAAATATTCCCCAGGATAGCTCCATGTATTTTTCCTGCTATTGCTTCTTTTTTTTTCTTCTAAAATATTAAACTGTAATCTGAATTAGTTTTTTCTTCTTCTTCATCTCCCTCTTTCTCCGAGTCCAGATAGAAGAAACCATTATGTCCAAGTTTTCTCTTAGGATTTTCCACTAATCTTAGAATTCTGTCTGCCCCTGAGCAGTACTGAATGGGACCCTTGATTACAATAGCGGTTGCTCTTTTCCATCCCTCACACTGCCCTGCTCACAGTCCTGCTGTGATGTAACTTTGATTTCATGCCTTTGAAGGGTGGCTAACGCTACAAAGATCACTTTGTATGAGACTCCAACTGGCTGGAAGTTTTTTGGGAACTTGATGGATGCAAGCAAACTATCCCTTTGTGGGGAGGAGAGCTTTGGGACTGGTAAGTTGTACCTCTGTGCTAGCATTTCCTTCTCCACATCTGCCACCTCCAGTGAAAACTTAGACTGCTTAAGATAGCACTGAAATAGTCATGGTAGCTGAGGTGTCCTAAATCAAAGCACAATTTATTTATAACAACTCTGATGAAGTATACATATCTGAAAAGCAGCAGGTGCATGCAGCCAGAAGGGCTAATTTTACTTTCAGAGGATCATATCTACTGAGACAAGAAGTTTGGGGGGCTCCTTGACAGACTGGCCGTTGAGTCTGCGGGGATTAAACAGAGTGATAAACATTGTTTTCTTACCTTCGTGGCCAAGGAAACCTTAATAAAGGTTTTCATTTCTGAGAAGAAATATGGTAGAGCCAGTCAGCTTTTCCTTTTTACCGAAGAAGGGGTTTCAGAACAGCATTAAATCTTTCACTTTTGTAGGCCCAAGTTTTCCATAGCAACAAGTTGTGATTTATCAAGGCTAAATGTACGGAGAACTAATTAGGGAAATAAATTGATAGGTGGGCATGAAATTAAAAATAAATCTTTGTGCACAGGTAGCATGCTGAAGGAGTATATTGGGGGATACTCTAGGGATGATCCAAGACCTTTTACAGTCTGATATTTAAATTTTTCTTTTACCAGTTCTGGTGCTTGAACTCAGGGTCTGAGCACTGTCCTTGGACTTTCTCAAGGCTAGAGCTCTGCCACTTGAGCCACAATACCACTTCCAGCTTTTTCTATGTATGTGGGACTGAGGAATCGAAAGAATTGAACCTATGTCTTCGTGCATACTAGGCAAGCACTCTAATTTGGCAAGTAGGCCAAACTCTGCTTTCTGTGCTCTCCCTCCTCCTCTTTAACCATCCAAGTACTGATCTTAGCTCCCACCGCCACCATTGGCTTTTTCTACCACCCCATCCTGCTGCATCATCCTCTATTTTGCTAAGACGTCTCAGGTATGTACTTTCTCCTGCATTGGTCCCCATTTAGCTTGCAAGGTACTTAAACAACCACATCTCTTCTATTGCCCCTATCCAATATTTTGAAATAAAGAAACTAGTCTTCTTATGCTTTATTACTCTATAATCATCACTCAACAAAACAAAGGAGATCAAAACCCAGGATTCTTGCAACCTTGAAATTGAGTCAGAATTCCTGCTATGATGAATAGATCAGTGTATGATTTCTTTTCATTTCCCACAAGTGCAGATAGAGGGTCAGTGAGATGAACTGGTAGTTTTGAGGCCCATATGAACAAAGTTCTAAGCAATTGAATATCTTTAGGAGACTGGCAGTACTCTTTGGCAATGAATAGACATGATAGAACTAAACGGTGTTTAAAACTATAGGCCTGTAATCCTAGCTGCTCAGGAGGCTGAAATCTGAGGATCATGATTTAAAGCCAGCTCAAGAAGGAAGAAAGTGGAAGTGAAACTGTGGCTCAAAGTGGTAGAATACTAAAATTGAGCGGAAGAGCTCAGGGACAGCTTGTAGGCCCTAAGTTCAAGCCCTAAGACTAAACAAAATAAATAAATAAATGGAAAAGAAGAAAGAGGTAGATGAAATGGGTGATTGTGTAGTGTCCACAGAGGATGCTAAGTAATTTCCCAAAGATCTAGATCTTTACTCAGAGTACACAAGACCACTGCTTAGTCTTGTTATATTCCACAAAATGTGGGTGATACTCCATTATCCCAAGAGATACTATATAAATGCTCAGGGAATTTAGGAGGTAATCTCAGAATATACCTCCCTATTATGGATATTCATGGTAATAAGAAATATTTGAAGATTCCAGAACATTCTCCTGCAAGGAACTCTGTTGACACAGTTATACCCAAACATAGTTTTGCCCATGGTATGTTTTTAAAAATCTTTTTCTACTTTTTCTCCCCTATAGTAGTATACCCAGTAACATCTTTAATTTTTATTCATTTGACCCATGTGGAAAACATTGGACAAGGAAAATAAGAACCCCAGCGCCACGCATTAGTGCCTGGTATACACTAGCTAGAAAGAGGCCTGAAGACAATGCAGCTGTTCTATCACACACAGTATTACTTCAAGTACTAGAAACAGCTTTCAGGTTCTGTCTTCTCCAGACTACCTACCCTATTTCTCAGTCTTTCTTCTTTTTCTTTTCTTTTCTTTTTTTTTTGTCAGTCGTGGGACTTGAACTCTGGGTCTAGGTGCTGTCCCTGAGCTCTTCAGCTCAAGGCTACTGCCCTTACCCCTTGAGCCATAGTGCCACTCCCTCAGTCTTTCTTTCATTGCATATTGTTTATAGACTCAGCACCAACTTCTAGATGCCTTTGAGTTCATCAGTATTCCTTGTAGAAATTTATGCCCAGAACTGAGCCCACGTTTTCCAAAGTTAGCGTGGCAGGTGAAGAGTAGGTGGAATGATTATTTCTGAAGAGTTGGATACTGCACTTCTAAATTTTTCTTGGTTCAAATCTAGGACCTGTGCATGCCAGGAAAGAACTTCACCACTAAACTACACATCTAGCCTCATATACTTTTCTTGATATAACTTTCATTTTTAAGAAGTTTTATAATATTGTTGAGATTTTAAAATAGTGAGCCAGGTTTTGGATAGTGGCAGGACAGAGTGTCAGCCCTGTTCTAGTTGGCTTCAAAGGGTAATCATTGAATAGTACAAAATGTTGCCATTTTTGCAATGCCCATTTAAGAAAATAAGGGATTTGGGGGAAAAGGACAAGAAGCCTAGTTGAGGTTGAACTTGATATCATATACCATTATTATTTATGTAGAGATTAGAAGCATTTTTTCTTGTCCTATCTATAAAAGTGATAAAATATCATATAGAAGTGATAGCTTGAAGAGACAGTATTAATGCTATTTCCATTTCCTTTGTTTCCCTCCCTCCCTCCCTTCCTCCCTCCCTTCCTTTTCTGTCTTCTTTTTTCTCCCTCTTTCTTTCCTTTCTTCTTTCTGTTTTATCTCATTCTTTCTTTTCTCCCTCATCTCTCTTCCTCTCTTTCTCTCTTTTTCTCTTTCTCACTTTTCTTGCCAATACTAGAGTTTGAACTCAAGAGCCTCATGCTTATAAGGCGCTTCGTTGGTGTACTGCCACTTGAGTCATACCTTCAGCCCACGTTTTGCTGGTTATTTAGAAATAGAATCTTGCAGACATTTTTTCCCCAGGCTAGCTTTGAACTGTAATTCTCTGCTTCTTAGTTTCCTGAGTAGCTAGGATTACAGGCATGAACAACCAGTATCTGAAAACATATTTCTTTTTTTTTAAATACCAATTTATTCTTCAAATATGAGTTGAACTTTGTGTCCCAGATATTGGGTTAGACTGAGAGTGAGTTAGGGATTCAAAATAAGTTTCCATCTGAGAAAGAAATATGACCCTTGCCAGGTAATTAAACATGAGCGGAAGAGCTTGTAGACCCCGAGTTCAAGCCCTAAGACCAAACAAAATAAATAAATAAATAAATGAAAAAGAAGAAAGAAGTAGATCAGTTGGTGTTCTGCGAGATTGTACTCAAGGTACCTAACCTGATTCTGTGGTGTAGGGGCCATTCATTCTCTGGCCATTCCCTTGCATAGCTCTTGAGTACAGTTCCCTTTAGGCAAAGGCCCCAGGGAATATTGCTATCTTCCATATCTTCCACACAGATTATCCCAACACAACCAGGCTTAGAACAGTTGGAACTAACTAACTGTACTGTACCTGCATGTATCTCTCACCTGTATGTCTGTACTTATCTATAAGGGCAGAAGACATATCTTACTCATCTTGTTTGCTGGGTATAAAGTGAGGTTTATGTTAAGACACCTTACAGAAAGGAAATCAAGTCCTTCGGTGGTGGTCATAAGTGCCGGAGGAATGCTGGGGGCGGGGAGTATTCAGGAGCCCTCAGGGCCACCCCTCTAATAAGAGGCCAGGTGAAGGCTTCCTGGCCAGCTCACCATCCTTTCTAAGTGACGATGTCCATTGTTTGAGCAGAGAGGGAGGCAAAGCAAAAGATGCCACTGAACAGAGCCTCCTGGTCAGGCAGCCTGGATTGACCACTCTGGGACCAACTGGGAGCCCCACAGCATCATGAGGGCACAACATCTAGCATAGGGGACAAGATAGCAACACAGAGTGGGACAAAGATAGCATCCTGAGGGTAGCTGGAGGAGATCTTAGCCAGGCTAATGGGGGTATGTGCAGTGGAAATTTCCAGGCAGAGAATAGCACATACTGGAGACTGGGCAGAGAGAAGAAACACACAAATACTAATGCTTTTGAAAACTACAGGAAGCTGCTTGTCAGCTCTCCTGTCCGTGTACCTCCTTTTCCTCCCCTCCCAACTCCCACCCAGCTGTCACCTAGTAGGGACAGAAGCCAGGGCAGCTCCTGAGATGACTGCAATGGCTAGTGTAACCCAATCCCTAAACTGTTAGCTCTTGGCTCCCACAGTGAGGGTTGACATTTTTCTTGGCTGTGACCCAAAGCATGCCCTGACTTGAGTTTGTATTTAACACAAAGTGCTGATTAAGCCAAAGTGCGATGACAGGTGTTTGAGGATGCTGAAGAGGTGGAATTCCCGAGTGCTCAGTCACTCCCTGAGCTGGAGTGAGAATGAAGAAACTCAAAGCAGCACCCAAATTACCTTTGTGCAGACTGGGATGGCAGCCTGCTGCTCAGAATGCTCTCCTTGTCCTTGCACTGAAGCGAGCTTGGCCTCCTTTACTCCTTAAAAGTTAAACCATCATGAAACAAATGAATTCATGTTCATCAAGAGAAAAGAAGAAAGTGCTGAAAAATCTGTTGCTGTCCAGAGCAACAGATTTCCATTTTCTTCTCCAGTATGTATAGTTGAGGGACATTATTTTTGAAAGCTTAATGAAATCATTGGAAAACATGACTTTTTCTAAAAGCTTAAAATTTTTTTGTCTTTCTTTATAGTGATATCTGGAAGTGGTATAGTCCTTAACAGTTTACAAAATACCTCTTCTTCTTTCGTCATAGCGATGTGTTATGAGAGAGAGTCTGGGAGTGTGGCATAATATTTGCCTCGTGTGCTTGCTAGGATGTGCAAAGCCCTGTGTTTGATTTCTCAGTACCACATACACAGAAAAAGCCAGAACAGGTGCTGTGGTTCAAGTGATAGAGTACTAGCCTTGAGAAAGCCCAAGGACAGTGATTAGTGAGATTAATCAAAATACCCAGACAGACCAAGGATACTGTAAAGTAGAATAAGAGTGTTTGTTTCTTTTACCTAGGCAGATACTTCATTTATAATATTAGGTATGTGATTCGGTTTTCTCTAAATAGGGTTACAGTTGGGTAAGACTTTTAGGTTTTATTTCCACATGAAAGGACAAAAAACAAATCTCTCATCTAGAGAAGAAACATTACCTGCATGCTTTCAGTCTTGCTTCTTACAAAAATTAATGGATATTTTTTATGTATCAGTCACTTTTGTTTAAATAAAAAAGGAAGTGGAGAATGGACAAATAGTTCCAAGCTGTATACTACTGTTGTGAATTCTTTTTTTGTTTGTTTGTTTTTATAGTGAATTCTTTATATACTAGGAAGCTGCCAGAATTCTGCTTTTCATGAAGGAACTGTTGCCACAACATAATCATCATTGGCAAAAAAAAAAAATGTATGAGGGTAGCAAAGAGCATATAAATCAGTAAAAGTAAGCTGGGTGCTGGTGGTACATACCTTGAAGATTTTTTTGTTGTTGTTTTGTCCCCTGGTCCTGGGGCTTGGACTCGGGGCCTGGGCTCTCTCCCTGAGCCTCTCTGTGCTCAAGGCTAAATAATTCTCTACCACTTGAGCCACAGCGCACCTTCCAGCTTTTTCTGGTTATGTGGTACTGAGGACTCAAATCTAGAGCTTCATGTATGCTAGGCAAACCCTCTACCACTAAGCCACATACCCAGACCTACCTTGAAGTTTTCATATCAGTCAGAATTCTCTTTGATATTGAGTTTTGTGTGATGATAAAGCAAGACCCCACCCCCAAACAGTTGAGGCAGTTATATGAATACCATTTTAAAATTAATTAGTGTTTTTTGGTTTTTGGTGGCTCATAGGGCTTGAACTTGGCCTGGATGCTGTCCCTGAGCTCTTTAGCTCAAGGCTACCATCCTACCCCTGGGCCTGGAGGTTGTCCCTGAGCTCTTTAGCGCAAGGCTACCACCCTACCATTGAGCCAAGCCCCGCTTCCTGTTTTCTAGAGGATAATTGTAGATAAGAGTTTCAGGTCCTTTGTGCCCTGGCTAGATTTTGAACCATGATCCTCAGATCTCAGCTTCCTGAGTAGCTAGGATTGTAGGCGTGAGCCACTGCACCCGTCTTAAAAATTAATTCATTTTGAGAAAGAAGGAAGATCATGGTTTGAGGCCAGCTCAGTCAAAAGTTTGGAAGAGCCCTTTTTGGCCATCGCTGAATCAGGAACAGCCAAAATGAAGTTTAAAGTTCAATCCCTTTGTCACTTCTGACCAAAGTAAGAACCGGAAAGGGCATTTCAGTACACCTTCCCACCTTCGCAGAAAGATTATGCCTTCCCCTCTTTTCAGAGCGGAGACAAGTAAAACATGCTGTCTATGCCCATCTGAAAGGATGATGAGGTACAGGTTGTACGAGGACACTGTGAAGGGCAGCAGGTTGGCAAAGTGGTGTAGGTCACAGGAAGAAGTATGTTACCTACATTGAACAGGGACAGCAGGAAAAGGCAAAGGCACCACTGTCCTCGTGGGGATTCACCCCAGCAAGTGGTTATCACCAGGCTGAAACTGCACAAAGACAGCAAAAAGATCCTGGAACAGAAAGCCAAATCCCGCCAACTAGGAAAGGAAAAGGTCTAATACCTGGGCATGGTGGCACATAGCTGTCACCGTTCAGAAAATATAAACAGGAGGCTCACAGTCCAGGACAACTAGGGCATTAATTCAAGACTATATTTGAAAATCAGAAGAAGGGCTAAGGGCATGGCTCAGGTGGTATAGGGCCTGGTAAGCACAAGGCCTGTGTTCAAGCCCAGTTGCTAAAATTTCCAAAGGGAAAAAGTTATTCTTTCTTTACTGCCTTGAAATAAGACCTATTATGCATTGAAATCACTCTCTGGCTTTGTGTCTTTCTCTCTAGATTTTATTTTTGATTTTTTTTGAAACAGAATCTTACTATATATCCCAGACTGACCTAGAATTCACAATCCTCTTGCCTCAGCCTTCCAAGTGCTAGAATTCTAGGCGTGCATCAATTCATGTGTTTTCTTTTTGTTAAATAATGCTACTATTTTATTTTGATCATGTCTCCTACTTATTTAAGCTTTGTTTTTTCCCTTTTCACATGAAGATTTTGTAATTGATATATGACTTTTTGCCAAATTATTCTAGCTCTACTTACTTGCCATAAGTTTCTAAATTACTCTGGGAAGCATCAACTTCTTGCTAATGTTTTTTTTTTTTTTTTCAATATACGATTCCCTCTGTTTACTCAAATATTTAGGCAAGTTTCAGGGACTTTTTTTTTTTTTTTTTTGCCAGTCCTGGGCTTGGGCTCAGGGCCTGAGCACTGTCCCTGGATTTTTCTCAAGGCTAGAGCTCTACCACTTGAGCCACAGCACCACTTCTGGCTTTTTTGCAATGTATGTGGTACCGAGGAATCGAACCCAGGTCTTTGTGCATGCTAGGCAAGCACTCTACCACTAGGCCAAACTCCTGGCCCTCAGGGACATTTTTATTAGGTCTGTTATGATCACTGTTCAGTTTATGCCCGACTAGTTTTGAAATGAAGCCACATTTCTGATAAAACTTGCTCCTTCCTGCCAGGTTCTGACCACATCCGTGAGAAAGATGGGCTGTGGGCTGTCCTTGCTTGGCTTTCCATTCTAGCTACCCGCAAGCAGAGTGTCGAGGACATTCTCAAAGATCACTGGAAAAAGTTTGGCCGGAACTTCTTTACCAGGTGAGATAGGCCACCTTGTCTGGGATTTAAGGAGTGGGGCAGTGGGTGGGGGGAGTGAGGACAGGCATGAAAAATGTCTTAGGCACACATTGTCTTTTTTCCTGTCTGAAGCAATAAGGAAACTTGAATTGATCCAGTTCTACCAGTCGGGGGTTTTAAAAATCACTTGTTCATGGTCAAACTGAAGTCATTTTTTTGTTGTCTACAAAGAAAGAGGCTTAAAGTAGTTAGTTAATATAATCAAATGGTTTATAAGCATTTAAAAATGTACCCGTTGGGGCCGGGAGTTTTGCCTAGTGGTAAAAGTGCTTGTCCAAGGACAGGGCTCAGGCCCTGATTTCAAGCCCAGGACTGGCAAAAAAAAAAAAAAAAAAAAAAAGAACTTCCAGTTGCAAATTGTTTTACCATATTTTCATTCACAATAAATTAGATTACTAATGATAACTGTGAATCATACATTATAAACCAAGTCCTTGGAATTTTTATTTTTTGAATCATAGTAGTAGGCACAGTTTATGAATTATGCCACATCAGCCTCCAGTTATTGACAAGATAACTGAGATTCCAGATCAGACAACTGGCTCAGCGTTACAGTTAGCAGCCAGCAGGAGGTAGATTCATAGCTTAGTCCACCTGACTATGCGGTCCAAGTTCTTACCATTCCATGCCTCTGTGTCTAGGATTTATAAAACAATTCCCTCGGACTTTGGGTAAAGGTCACACACAGAAAGCATAAACACCTGGTTGTACTTTCTCGCTCTTTATCTTTTCAGTGTGGGGAAGGGTCTGACATCAGTCTTAAGGGGTCTGTATTATTCTTGACTTGAATTCTGGAGTCAAAGTTGACCTTAATCCCCTGGTATTCTCATGTCTCAGAGGCATCATCTTGTATATATTTGTATAGTATTTGTTTTACTGTTGCAAACAAATATAGACTCTGTACCTTTGAGCCTCTAAAAACTCAAGAGGGAGTGCAACAACTAGGTCAATAAAGCCCAAGAGAGTCTTTAACCTGATAGGAACAAAGAACAAGCTTTAAATCTAGAGTTTTAAATTAAAAACTAATCACAAACTTTCATTTGGCATGAACTTTTTTGTCTTGGCCCCTCGGCATCTTCCCGGGGCATCTTCTGTCAGGGTGAAGTTGAAGCAATTTGGACCTGAATCCATCCCTCTGCAGCAGTATGTGGGGATTTTCAAGTGTGAAGCGTTAGCTTGTGATTCCTTCCTCTGACCAGTGAAATCCTGGCCTTGCTGTAGGAAGCTCCAGTGGAGACTGGCACTCTCTTAACCAGAGTCAGAAACCTGAGGCAGGTCACAGACGGAAAAGTTCCCGTCTTCCTCCCAAAGAAGCTCAGAGAGGTGGGAAGAGAAAGGCCTGAGTCCTGAGCTTATGGATGTGGAGTTCTCTGGAGATATAGAGCTTTGATATTTCTTACTCAGGAGGTGAGAGTATAATGTTAGGTAGTGTCTCTCCAGAGCCTTTACAGCATCTTCAAGCCTTTCTCTGTGCGAAGGCCAAGGTGAAAGTTTTCTACCTATTCAGAAGGCCTCTCCGTGAGATTATCCTTTGGTCTGGCCTGCTCCATCCTAATGGCAAACAGCTGTTTCCCCCTGGTGCCTATGAAGTTAGAGAGCTCTGGAGGGGCCAGGCAAATGATGAAAGCAGGGCTGGGATACCTCAGTGTGCTCCGAAGTCAACCATGTGACTCCTTCCAGGTACGATTATGAGGAGGTGGAAGCAGAGGGTGCAAACAAGATGATGAAGGACCTGGAGGCCCTGATGTTGGACCGCTCCTTTGTGGGGAAGCAGTTCTCTGCAAATGACAAGGTCTACACGGTGGAGAAAGCGGACAACTTTGAATACAATGACCCGGTGGATGGAAGTGTTTCCAAAAATCAGGTAGGACTAGATTGGGGAATGGTGAAGAGAACTCTGGGCTTGCATCCCTGAAACTTCAAAACTGAACAAGCCCTTGGCCTGGGTTTTCTTGGCTGGCCTATTTTTTTTTTCCTGGGTAATTGTTCCCAGCTGATTTTCTGCTGAGGTCCTCGACTCTCACACATTCATATGGACAATAGGTTTGTCCTCGTTCTGTGCAGTCACATGTGCTGTTGTGGGATTTTGAATCAACATGCAGAGGGCTTTTTGCATTCTTTGGAACTATGCACAGATGTCATGTAAGCCTTAGATATCAGCTCCTCTCTCCCTGCCCAAAGATTAGAGCAGAAAGACTGAGAGTTGCAGCATCTACATGTTTCTTTCATATGATCTAAATTTTTATTAAACATTCCTGGACTTAGAACTATTAATAGTTCAATGTCTGTGACCCAACCAATATAACAAGGCTCCATAGCTGAGCAACTGGATGAGTCTGGGTGGTGACTGGTGACAGAATTAATTTTTTTATTTTTAAAATGTTAATTTTTTTATTATCAGGGTAATGCATACATCTGTCAGGTAGGGGTGCATTACTTCTCGACATTGATACCCTTTCTCATGATTTTGTCTCCCTTTCCCTTTCCCATCCCCTCCCAGTCATCTTGTTTTTCCCTCTTCCCTTCCCTATTTCAAATAAACAATATGTACAAAGTACCAGGTAACAAAGTCAGATACACATGAGATTAACCATAAGGGGAAAAAAAGAGAAAAGAAATAACTGCACATAGTACATTAAGAACAACAGTCACAAAGATAAACCTCTTGTTTCTATATCCTAGAGTTCATTTTGTTTAGTCTCATCTTGTATTACTATATATACATAGCTTTTGAGCTATTGTGATCCTGTTAGAAGATTCCTAGATGTGTGCTAATTATTTCAAATGAGGGAGACCATGGAGCTTATGTTCCTTTGGATCTGGCTTACTTCACTTAATATGACTTTTTTTCCCAAGTCCTTTCACTTCTTCTTTTTTTTGCCAGTCCTGGGCTTGAGCTCAGGGCCTGAGCACTGTCCTTGGACTTTCTCAAGGTTAGAGCTCTACCACTTGAACCTCAGCACCACTTCTGGCTTTTTGATATGTATGTGGTACTAAAGAATCGAACCCAGGTCTTTGTGCATGTGAGGCAAGCACTCTACCACTAGGCCAAACTCCCGGCCTCTCTTTCCACTTCTTTACTAATGGGGCAATGCCATTCTTTCTGATGGCAGCATAGAATTCCATTGTGTATAAATACCACATCTTCTTGATCTATTTATCTACTGTCTGGGTTTGTTCCATATCTTAGCTATGGTAAGTAATGCTGCAGTGAACATCATTGTGCTAGTTGCTTTAGTATGACCTTGTTTCTGGACATTTAGGTAAATGCCAAGGAGTGGGATTGCTGGGTCATAGGGGAGCTCTATGTGTAGTCTTTTGAGGAATCACCATATTGCTTTCTAGAGAGTGGCAGAACAAGTTTACACTCCCACCAACCGTGTAGTAATGTTCCCTTCTGGCCACATCCCTGCCAGTGTCTGTTATTAGATTTCTTGATAATGGCAATCTAACTGGTGTGAAGTAGAATCTCAAAGTTGTTTTAATTTACATTTCTTTTTTTTTTTTCCACCAGTCCCGGGCTTGAGCTCAGGGCCTGAGCACTGTCCTTGGACTTTCTCAAGGCTAGAGCTCTACCACTTGAGCCTTAGCACCACTTCCGACTTTTTTCTATGTATGTGGTGCTGAGGAATTGAACCCAGATCTTCATGCATGCTAGGCAGGCACTTTAACCACTAGGCCAAACTCCTGGCCCTCGATTTACATTTCTTTTATGGCCAAAGATGTCAAGCTTTTCTTCATGTGTCTATAGGCCATTCTTATTTCCTCTTCAGAGAAGTCTCTCTTTAAGTCTTTAGCCCACCTTTTAATGGGATGGTAGTTTCTTGGAGGATTTGTTTTGGAGAGATTCAGGTTTGTTTTTTTTTTGCTGTAGTTATTTTTTAGATATGAGGCCCATGTCTGTTGTATGGCTAGGGAAGATCTTCTCCCACTCTGTGGGCTTTCTATTTAACTCGCTAGCTATGTCCGTTGCCATACAGAAGCTCTGCAGTTTAATGCAGTCCCATTTGTTCAAGCTTTCTTTAATTTGTTGTTTCTGAGTCTTTATTAAGAAAGTTTCACCCTGTGCCAAGGAGTCCTAGTGTATCTCCTATTCCTTCTTTTAAAGTTTTCAGGGTATCTGCTTTGATCCATCTGGAATTAATTCTGGTGCAGGCTAACATAAATGGATCCAACTTTAGTTTTCTACAGGTGCTTAACCAATTCTGCCAGCACCACTTGTTGAAAAGGCTGTCTTTTTCCATCCTATTTTTTGGCTACCTTATCAAAGATTAGGTAACCATAGGTGTGTGGGTTGATTTCTGGGTCTTCAGTTCTATTTCATTAGTCCTCAGGCCTGTTCTTGTACCAGTACCAAGCTGTTTTGATTAGTATAGTTCTGTAGTAGAGCTTAAGTTTGGTATTGATGTTTTTCCAGCCCTGTTCTTTCTGCTATGGATTGTTTTTGCTATACTGGGTCTTTTATTATTCCATATGAATTTTTGAATTGCTTCCTCTATTTCATTAAAGAATGACATTGGGATATTGATGGGTATTACATTGAATTATAGATAGCCCTTGGCAGGATTGCCATTTTCATGTTGTTAATTCTTCTAGTCCAGGAGCATGGGAGTTTTTTCCTCAGTTCTGCTTTAATTTCCTTTTTCAGGTTTTTAAAGTTTTCATCATAAAGGTCTTTTACATCCTTTTAATTCCTAAGCATTTTTTTGAGCCTATTGCGAAAAGAGTTGTTTTCCTGATTTCTGCCCCACTCTTCTCATTGTTGCACAGGAAAGCCATTGATCTTTGAGGGTCAGTTTTATACCCTGCTTTATTTGTAGTCATGGGACCCTACTTGGAGTCATCACATACCCGCAGGAGATTGACTGGTGGGTCCTGTCTGATAGGTTGGGCATGGCTGCTCTGCGCTCCCTGAGGCTCTCAACCAGTGTTTTCTAGAGCTCTGGTTTCAGCCAGACTGAGAATCAAATTTCTGTACCCAACGGTTCTACTTACTTGTTTAGTAAGCTTCATACCGGAATGGCAAGTCCATAAATCAGAGGGGAGGGGTGGGTAGCCCTCATGCTCTCCAGTCTCACTTAGGTTATATCTCCTGCCTGACCTTGGAAATGCCCCTTCTGCATTAGCTAAGTCCCCACAGCCTGAGTGCAGTCAGAGGTGGACAGAAGGCAGACCCCCTAGGCACAGTTTCTGCCATTTATCAAGGAGCTAATCTTCTGATGAGTTTAGGCCTCTAAGTGGATCTCTTCTAATTTGCCAGTCCTCAGTCTCCCTTCCTACATGTTGTTTCTGCTTATGTTTTGTAGGGCTTGCGGCTCATTTTTGCAGATGGATCTCGAATCATCTTCCGTCTGAGCGGTACTGGGAGCGCAGGGGCCACCATAAGACTGTACATTGATAGCTACGAGAAGGACGAGGCCAAGATCAACCAGGACC